>NW_021940836.1:392538-546788 GCF_001715985.3 Manacus vitellinus
GCTCGGTGGTCCCAAGCCCACCATGACTGTTAGTATATTCCTACGTCTTCTAGCACAGAGGGGAGGTATGTCAGAGTGCTCGCCTGAGCTTTCTGTGGTCGCAGCAGGAGTTGTAGACAGGTGGAGGTCGGTCTCTTCTCACAGGTAACAAGTGATACGACAAGAGGAAACTTCATCGAGCTGTTGGAAGGTTCTAGCACAGACCACTAAGCAAAATTTTGTGTGACGGGGAAATGGCCTAGAATTGGAGCAGAGATGCCTACAGAAGTAGACCAGTGCGGTTATGGACATGGGCCTCCAGAGAGGAACTGTATTTTACAGTGTATGAAGAGCAACTCAAGGCTTTTTCATTACATGTTTTTGCAGAAGGAAGATTTGTTTCACATTCAAAGGTCCCCTGTGTATTCTCATTTCCTTCTCTGGTGCTGCTGCTGCTGTCACACTTCTCAGTTCAAGGGCATGTTCACATCAAATACATTTTCTCATACCTTCCATTCTGTCCTAAGTGGATTTTTATAAACTGCCTGGTTCAACAGACTCTAAGCATCCTGGTGGTAGTGCTGCCAGCAACACAACTGTCATCTGCTGCATATTTGTTTCTCTCTTCCCATAAGTATGTGCAGCAGCTCTCTGTTCTTCATTTATTTATGTACAAAAGTACCCAAATGTTGCTGTGTGTTTGCCTTAAAGCAAGTAATGAAGGAAATATGTCTTGCAATGCAGCAGGAGATAAAAAGATCTGTGGGAAGAATTTTACTTGATTCTTTGGTGTTAGGGCTTCAAAAAAAGGTCAATCTCCTGGATGCTCCTCTAATGCAGGAACTCCCATTCTACCTGAGAACTGAAGGATCTTCATTTCAGAATTGTTGTCAATCTTTAAGTAACTCACTTGGGAGATAAACAGCTACTTCCTCAAAGACAAGCAGCACAGGAAGTCAGCAGACAACAAGAACATGTTTGACAGTTTTGGTGGAGTGTTATTGTTGTTTGGTTGGTTGTTTAACAGAAACAGCATGATGTTGTGTTCTTCACCTGTTGACATAAGCACAAGCAGCTTTTTACTCAGGTATTGAGATTTCTCTAGTTCAAGTGAAAGCAAAAAATAAATATGTGAAATCAAGTCATTGTTTGGTGTCTATCCTGGAAAGAAGGTAAAAAAAATTCACAGAAAGAAGATAAAAGATATATGGTAGCTTTGTATGAATTTGATCATTCAGAGAAAAGCTTGAGGATCACTGTGAAACTGGGGACTGGAGTGGCTGATACTGCAGCTGCATTTTCTACCAAGGAGACCGTGCTAGTGTGCAGGTCTCTTCTCAAGTATACCAGTAAGTTTAGGGAAGTAATCTTCGTACACTTGTGTTTCAGCTTCAGCTAGCTGTCTTCCACACGACCAAACCTAACACAGGAACACTCTGATGTCGTCCATAGAGTGAGGAGCAGAAAGAGTTGCACCTCATCAGCAGTACATTTGAACCCATGGCATCTGACCAGAAAACCTAAAGGCTACATACAGCTTTTGAGAACAGCTTTAAGTAGCTGAATTTGAGGCATCTAAAAATGGATGCACGCTTTCCAGTGTGACTCACAGGACATACCCCCTTTACTGTAATAGCAAGTCTATGGCTTTGGGTCCCAGCCACCAATTTCAGATGAAACAATAACATGGCAACAGTGCCGAGTACTGTGGGGAAATTAGGGACTTTGAGAATGAAAGTCTGTGCTTCTCTTTTTAACAGAATGAGATCACTCATCTAGACTCTCTAGCTTTGCTTTATTCAGGTTCTTCCCATCATTATTGCTACATTGTCCACTTGAAGGAGGTGAGGGTGCTTTTCTTTAGTGATGCTCTATTTCTTTTCCCCAGAATAAGCACCAATACTTTTGTGGCTCATTTAAGAGGCCAAAAATGGTATGGATCACAGATCTGGAGTCTTGACTGGTTGCTGAATTAGTGTGTTAAATCACCCAAATGCAGGCAAACATGGTTACCAGTGTAGTAGCTACGGATCTGATGTCCAAGAGATGGACTGGGACTGCACCTCAGTCTTTGGGGTTACTGACAGAGCTGTTATAAACATAAGCTTCTGACCATCCTTTCCTTGTAGAGAGTAGCCCTGATCTTGCCATCCCATTACAAGCATGCAAGTTGCCTGTTGCCTCTCTGCTTGGTTTTGATGCAGACTGTGCTTGCAGGACTCATGAAAGAGCATGACTCCTGGGCAGCTTCCTGGAGGCTCAGCATGTGTTCTTCCTGCCTCTTCTACAGCTCTAGAGCAAATTTGAGGGTGTTCTCACCTGTCTGAATTAGTTCTTTGCTGTCACCACTCAAGTTCTTCACCTCCTTCATCTTGCCAAGATGTCACAGAACCAAGATAAAAATGAGCACGAAAATGGGAAAGAAAAGGTCACTGAGAAACCATTGCACCAAAGGCTAAAATAAGTGTAATACTCGAGGAAATAATGATCCTTGGGTCTAGATTATGCAGTAGAAAGAGATTTAAATTCAATACCTAACTTTGCCTCTAGGCCTACCTACACGTTTTCTTTGTTGGCAGTTAGCTTTAAGAAGTTCCCACCCCCTCATCACAGATGAATGAGGGAATTCAAATGAACTTGTCTTACCTGAAGTGTTTCTTTTGGCTTTGAAGTAAAGATGAAGGGAGGGCTCCTGTGTTACCTAGTTCTGTGTTGTTCAGACCCACGGTGTGTTGTCTTATCGCAGAAGACTATCTTTAGGTGGAATCATTTTAGCAATTCAGTTTGACATGATTCTACAAGCAGATGCAGCTGCACAAATTAGGACTGATAAATTGAAGCATGTACACCAGAAAAAAAAAGTAGTCACAGCTGAATGGAAACTTTTGAGGTGCTTTCTTATAAAGAAGATACTTACATCCCTCTTTTGTCACTTTATCTTCCAATATCTCAGTGCTGTAGCTGTAAAGTGACCAGGGCAATCAGCTTTTGTTGTTTTGCCCTTTGATTTTACAGCAAGTTCCTACAGGCTGAGGTTAACATTTCTGGTATTTCTGCCCCAACAGAAATTAAACTTGAAAAAACACTGACATCCTCATTTGTTGTAGGTTCTTTAGAGTTCAATTCAGCCTTTCCTCTTCAAACTAGGCTATCTCTTTTTTTACCTATGCTGCTTTTTGGTGTTTGCTTTGCTTTATTTTTAGCAAAACTGCAGCTGGCTCTTAGTTCTGACTTACTGTCTGGTTTCTTCTGGTGAAATTCCAAGAAAGGAAGCCTTAGGGAGAGAGATCTACAGTCCTTTCAGTCTTAGAAGCATTTTTACATGGATCTCATCCATTCTGCAAGGGGACAGAAGCCTTTTAGTCCAGACCAAAATTTCCAGTACTCCTTTTGCTTCACAGCTTTATTAAATCTTCTTCATCTGGTAGCCTACATAAAAGCAAGCTCTCCCAGACACATGAATTTTCTTTTGGTTTCTCTGCTGAGTTTGAAAGGTGGGTAGGTGTCTCTTGCTGACCGTTGTTATTGACACCAAGGATCTGTAAAGTCCAAGCACAAGAGTAGAGAGGAATAATGCCAGGGAATAGTCTTCCATTTTATCAATGAAAAAAGAAAAACAACTACATGAGTGTCCCTAAATCAACTGCCCAAAGATTTCATCTGATCCTCAGCTTGTTGGCTTGTTGCGTTAATTGTTTTGATAACATCTTAAAACTCTGCTAATGCAGTTTTATTCGTGATCAGCTGATGAACTAAGTGGACTTCTAGGGCTCATCTCCTTCAGGGACTACTCTGTGAAGTCTGCTGTCATGGTCTAAACCTGCAGTGGATGCATGCAAGGCACCAAGCTCATGTTTGCAGGAAAGTACCAGTACAAATCACAAGCAACTTTCCATCGCTGGGGTCTTTCTCTGAATGAAGCCCTGGCTTCATTTCAAAACACACTTGTCTGTGTTGACCAAAAATACTTTTCCCAAGAGTCAGTCTGTTTTTTTTGTTAGTGAGGTTTTATTTGATTTGTTGTCTGCTCCATGCATGGTTCAGAGATCAGGAAGGAGATTGCGTAGGGCTGAAATAGGCAGGAGCATGCATCAGTAATGGACTGCAGCCAGTTGGTGCTGTTCATATCTGTGTGGCCAACTGGAGGGGCTGGCTGGTTTCCAGAGATGTAGTTAATTCACTCCTGGGTGGTTTGATCACCTGGCTGTGACTAGCAGTAATACCCAATGGGCACTGGATGGGCAAGAGCAGGCTCTGCTTACATGGATTTTTCAGGTGCAGCAAAACAGCAGACATTTCGAGATGCTTTTTTTTTAGGTGTTTGAAGTACTTGGCTCGTCTTTCTCCAAACTTGACTGATTCTGGTTACCAGCCATGCAGATCTTATGGAAGGCTGTTGGTATCTGTGTTCTGTATCGCTGTTTGGAAGTCAGTACTTGAAAGCATTTCTTTGTCTTGGAGAGAGCAGGCAGAGCAGGAACTTTGTGTACAGGATGAAGGTGTAGATTTTGCTCAATAGGTGCAAGCAAAAGTTCTGTCCTTTACCATCCACTTCTAGCTCCTGCACAGAGAAGGTTAACAGTACTAGCCCTGCACAGTCCTGAAAAGCAGCCTCTGAAAGTGCAGGGTCTGCAGGATTGGGGGGAAAAGTACTTCATTAGATATAAAAAATTGGTGGAGCCCTTTTCCTATAACAAGAACCAAAGCATCTTTCTCCAGCGCTGACTTCATGGCATTGTCTTTGCTATCCTCCTTACCCATGTCCTTTCCTTTCCATGCTTCCAAGCACAGGTTATGACCTAAACACAGGCCAGGAGCAGCAAGGTGCAGCGTGCACGTAGAGGTAGTATGTTCCACAGTAATATCTGATGAAGACTAATCCCTGTGAGGGACCTCCTACATGCAAATAGAAATTTGCACTTAGACAGTTACAACAGATCAACTGGCTTAATGAGGAAATGAATCATTTAGTCCCCATTCCCCATCAAATTGTTTGTCCCAGCCATGGGACTGTGCCTGGCTATCCAGTAAATCTCCTGTTTAGTGCCTGCCAGAGAGCATCATGACCCTTCCCTCAGCGCAACATGAATGGCTGGATCTTCTCCCCACATCAGCAGCATTGTGGGGACCAAGATTATTGCCTCTCAGTGACTCTTGAGGAAACAACCTCAGTTTACAAGTAAAGCAGAGAGGCTGTGTTTGATTGCCTTGGAAACATGGAAAGCTAACCTCTTTCACTATTCTCTCTCTTCCTTTTCCTTGGCAGTTTGCTGGCCAAGTGGCATTCTTTACAATACTTCTGCACTTCACTGTCTGCAGCTGCAGGTAGAACAATTTGATCTTGGTAAACAATAATTTTACTGGTGCACAAGAAAAAGAGTACAGTCTAGCTCCCTGAGCATTGTTAGTCGTGCAGGGAGAACAGAAGCAAAAGAAGTAAGAATTATTTTAGTCAAGCCAGCAGACTTGATACATAGAGGAAATCTGCTGAGCAAGACAACATGATTTAACATATCCAATCTTCTAAGCATAACTTCATTTAAAAGGCAAAAGAAAGGTTGGTCTCTCACTGTCATGCATGGAAGAGAGGGAAAAAGTAACCAGATTCTAACAGAGGAAGGCTCAACGAGCCTGTGACTGCGCAGCTGCTAATGTGGACAGCTAGACAGGCAGCTGTGTAGGATACACGTGCCATCTCCATACACATACATGTGCCCACGGGTGTCTGACATCTACATAAATGTATGCATAATACATACAATAATCACATCTGTGCACAAGTTGACCTACAAATGATTGTATATGAGTGCACCCACTCAGACCAGATGTAGCATCAACATTTTCAACCTGCTCATAGGTGGTGAAACTTGAGGAAGCTGCTGCCATTGCCATACCAGTATACCCAGATGCACGCCACTCCTTTTATGTGTATGATCACACTCTGTGTGTACTCTGTGGAAAGTACTTTTCACAGGATGCTGTTTCTGGTGAGACCCTTAAGCAGTCATTTGTCTATTTCTTTGACTCCAAGTCTTTTTCCCATTTGCACAAACCTGCAGACAGAAACTTTAGCAAGCACAAACCAGCTCAGAGGTACTTTTCTGAAAATACACAATATCTGCAGTTTATTTTTCAGTTTGGTATGAGGGGGCAGGGGTTGTTCAAGCACAGGCTTTTTTCTTATACATGCATTCCATGGACAACTCAAAGCAGAGAGTCTCTAGTCCTTCACCAGCCGGTAGATGTGATGTTGGGCACCATGGTCACTAGTTGATACTTCAAAAACATATGCTATGCACAACAAGGTCTCCTGTGTGTCCCTGTTTGTCACAACCTAGACAGAAAAGGAGAAGAAGCTGAGATGGCAACTGCTGTTTCTCCGTTTACATATTCCAATACATTTAACCTAAAGCAAAAAGTCAGTGATAGACAAAGAACAGAGAAGCACAGGATTGATATGCAGCTTGGCCACCACAATGCCCAGTCTGTGTGCCCACACACCAAAGCAAAGCACTTTTGCAGTATCAGAATACAATGCAGTGAAGAGACAGGGAGGTGAGCAGAGTCCACTGTGGAGAGAAGTCCACTGTGACCCAGCAGTGACCACATAAGTGGAAGCAGGTCCATTAGGCCCTTTACTCCCCATGCCCTGGCCTTGCAGATTTCAGCAGAGGGAAAGTGTTTCACAAAAAAGTTCTTATTGCAGTTTGTTGGTTATAGAGAGGCCCCCTCTGTGGCACATCCAGTCCTGCTCACATGGATATTGATATACCACAACCACAAACAGTTCTTTCCCTCCATCTCCTCCTGTAGACACAGACCACAAGGATTACAGAGTATACCTCATTATACAGGAGACTTATAGGTTTGACTCCATTACACATTCTATAAGAATGCATGAATGTAGCAGCTATCCTTCTTCATACACTGCAGATGTCTGGAGAAGGACGGCTGCTACATTTATGCATTCTTACAGAAGCTCCTTCTTTCCAATTTCTCTTTCTATGGTCCCTCAGGAACCTTAGTTACTCTACAACATGAATCAGTGTCAGGAACACGGTGAAGGAGCAGTGTTGTCCATGTTTCAGAAACATGCACTACGTGGCAGGGACGAGCGAAATATTGCACCCAGAGCTCTTCGCTCAGCTTCCCTCTCCCTCTGACACTGCACAACTTTGCACATTCTTGTCACCTGAGTTTGTGTTAAAGTTCTCTCCTATTGGAGGGGATAGATTTTTATCAGCAATAGCACCAACTCAGCTCCAGCTGGAGGCTTGGACTGTACCAAAGCCCAATTTTTCTTGTGAAAACAGAAAGAAAATAACCGTTGTCAAACTTGCTTATTAATTTTAGCACTCTGATTTTGGTCTATTCTATTTTCTTACTTCATGATTGGCTTTACAGTTAAACTCCTTTATTCTGCAGGCTGTGATGAGTTATACACATCGATATGTAGTAAGGCACCAGACCCTTTTCTCAAAAATGGGCACTGAAATCTCAGAGTACTAGATCCAAAGCAATGTGCAAAGCAAGATAAATCATGCTTATAGGATTAGGGGTTTCTAAGCTCACGAAAGGGTCTAGAAAAAATATAATTAGACTTGCCTCAGGAGTTGGTAGTGGGGACTGAGGACTAGCAACATGCCTTACATTATGCATTTTTCATCTTCCCCGTAGGGAGTGGAAAATGCTCAGCCTGCTGCTCAGGGAGCAGGACTGCAAGGCAACGTACTGGCTGTGCCAGCACCCACATGAGACATGCTTCTCTGTGACAAAAGGTAAGGGAAGGACATGAAATTACTCAAAACACAAAGCCCCAGAGGAAGTGTAACTATGTGACAGCTTTTTGATAGAATTTATAGGAAGTGCTGGCCTGACTGAGGAATATAACTCGCAGAGAGCAGTCACAGTGCTCCTCAGTATGGATTACAGCACACACAGACCTTCCCCATCTCTGTCCCTGCCCACTTCATGCTTCTGTTCATCTAAAAGAACTCTCAGCATTCATACTCCTCCTTTCTCCCAGATGTTTAAAATCTTTGTACAAACACGAAAGAATAAACTTACTAAAGCCCTGTGAGGTATATTATTAACCTTGTGTTATATAGCTGATATATCTGAGCCACAGAGCAGTGAAATGAGTCGCCTGAAGTTCTCCAAGATCTTCAGAGAATGTAATGAAGACCACTTGATTTCCATTCAGCCACTATCTTCTATTTACCCAGCCTCAGATTCTTTGGGTGAAGATCTGTGATGTCTCTTATAGAGGCAAACACAGAATTCAGTCCACTAGAAAAATCTCTATGTTTTAAGCTGCCTGCCCTCTTCCCAAATTTAGGCTGCATCTGAGTGTGGAAAGGCTCCTGGTATAACAAAACACTAATGCAAATCTAGTTGCTGCAGCCTTGTAGTACTGCCTTACCTAGAGGCTGCAGTGATTCATGCAGGTGTCACAGAGCTTCCCCACAACATGTCCCTTTCTTTACATGCCTCTAGATTCCTTCTAGGTCCAGGATGGTCCTGAGGAAACTAATTCTCCACCCCCCACCCTGTCCCAATCTGGTCAGTGAAGAACTCTTCCCATAAAAATGTTTTATAGCCACTCAACAGTGCTCTTGCAGTATTTTTACCTTGCAAAAAGGGCCAGGGCACAGAAAGGATCTCAACATTTGTTTAGTGTTGGAATAAGCATTTCCTTCAGTGTCTTTTTCATCATTCTCCTTCATTTATCTCTCTGCCTCATGAAATATCCCTCTATTTTTCTTTTTCTTCTCTCTTACTGAGGTGTCTCAAATTCTTTTGCTGTTTCTCTGCTTGAGTTACTATCTCTAGAGCTCCATAAATGGTCTTGAAGTGCAACACACACAAGAGATACTAAGTTCAATTAGGCGCTGAGCTGTAAAAGGAAAACTGCTTTGACTCACAACAGTGAACTCCTGCATTGGGCTTTCGTGTTGCCAAGCTGCAACCAAAACAGTTGAAAGTCCCACCTGTAAGATGGTAAAGTTCTCCAGCACACTGTTCATCATATACTTCTCAGGAAGGTGCTTGAGTTTATGAATGAAGTTTATCATGTATTCGCAGAGAGGGGAACGGTGAATGCGATAGGAATAGTGTCCATTTTCATAGCGTGCATACTCTGTCTGCAATGCAAAACACAAAAGGGGCACATGGGGTTATGTTGTCACATTAGTAACAGAAAGGGATTCAGAACAGAAAAATTACAGTGGCACTTTTAACTAATTTTTCTAACAGTAACTACAGTACTTGGTACCAAGGTCGGTTCCCTTGAGAGCTCCAAGTTCTTCAGTTTGATTTCTTTTTTTTTTAGAACAGTGGGTTCCAGCTTACAAGCAGCAAATGTCAAGGAGCTGTGAAAGGTAACTAAGAGGAACAGACCAATTGTCACCTATACTAAGGTCAACATCTCTACTGGAAAAACATTAGGAATGAATATACTGAAAAAATTCCTTTAGCAAGACCAGGAAGCTCCCAGTAATGATGGTAAACACACGCTCAGGATGCCTTACAGCTGAAAAAGATGAAAGCCTTTTGGTACCTGAGAGAGAAAACACAGTATCTCTGCTCCTCCCCTTGGGAGAGGGTCTGACCAATCTTAAAAGAGATGGATTGTTTTGTTCACATTCACATCTTAGCTCCTGTATATTTCATGTTCCTTTAAATAGAAGCTGAAGCAAGACTCTATCATTTCACAGCAGATCCCTAAATGCCTGTTACTCCTTTCACCCCAGGAGCTTGGTCTCCGTTCCTGGGTACCATGACATCTTCCTTTGGCCCATCTATCCCATCTGCAAATACTTAACCGGACCTCAGGCATGTCTGTCATGTTACTGGAAATGGGTCTTGGGAAGGATACAGCTTGAACTGACTGCTGACATGAGAGCACCTGGTGTTCTGCACATAGCTGCTTCCCCTACATCTAAGGGTTCCTTGGGAAAGAAAGCAGCGGGATGCATGTCAAAGCAGTTCTCAGCAAATGAGTGTGGGATCAGAAAGAACTTCTTCAGTGCCAGATATATGCATAATTTTGCAGCATAAGGGGTAAGTGTACAAGCTCTAAGTCTCATAAAACCGCAAGACTATAGTCTGTAAATTATTACAGTCTATTAATTAATAGCTATAGTCTATAAATGATCTGTTTAAAAACACTAATGAGAGCTAGGTGTTGCCTCTTTGTTTCCACCTTTTTGCAGTTCAAAACAAGGGTCTGTTTCCTAGTTTTCCTTTGCTTCCCCTAAAAAAACAGAGAACCACCAGAGCTAAGAGTCTTATATATTTGCATATCTTCAGAAACTGAGATTTAAGGAAAAAATAACAAAAAATAACAAACACTCCCAGACCTTCAAGGAACTCCTGAGACAAGGTCACGTTGCAGACTGGAGCGATCTTACACCTGCATGTCTCAGAAATCATAATCTATGGCATCCATCTCTCTGACAAGAAGCATGGGATATATTTTATCTTGAGATATATGCAGGATGCAAATATTTGAAGTAAAAAAACAGCAACCAGGGAGAACCTTGCACCCAGGTGCCTGCTTCTTACCTCTACTTTCTCTACCACCTGCTTTCCAAAGGAACACACTTTGGTGGAACAGGTAATGACCATGTTTTCTGGGCTCTCATATTGGCTGGAAACACCATAGAAAGACCTAGATTCATCTTCAATATTGGTATTCAAATCAGCCTGCCAAAAAAAAGGAGGGGCAAATAGATGGTTATCAATAGATAGTTGTGGTATTTTTTCACCATTACCTTACACGGCCAAGATAGTTAAGTACTGGAGTGTCCCAAGCTCCTTAAACAGATCAGTGTGCATCAGAAAATGGTGGTGGGGATTTGCATACACACTGGAATATCTTCAACATTAAAAACATATGACACAGCTTGCTCACAAAGCATGTGGAGAGCAGAAAGGAGGGTACTGTAGAGACAGAGCAGTGCAACAGACAGGCGTGACTGGGATGCCTCACTGAGGAAGGAAAATAAGGGAAAAGCAACAGTAATAAAGTGTTTCTCCCTTAGGTATGTGTGTAGGTAAGGGAAAAGAGACAGCAGAGAAAAGGACTGTGTGAGTACACACACACATTAGGCTCAGGTACTGTGATATAAAGAATGCAAATAGAATGCAATAAGGAATGTAGGTTGCTGATGGATCTAGCTCAGGTCCACCTGAATGCAAACCCATCTCCATTAGCAGCCACAGTTTTCAAATGTGGGTGCCTCAGGTTGGCCAACCGAAGCCTCCTACTGGGACCTAACTCCTAAAAATCCTGGCTGTCTGAAGCTTCCACCAGGGGTCATTCAAGCCACAGTTATGAAAAGAAGAGGTGGTTCCCTTAAGCTCTGGAAATACAAGGTGGGGGGGCGGGGAGGGAATGCCCAGCTCAGCTTTCTTACTTTCAAAACTGGAAGGGTAGAGCTTCTCTGTGCTCCATAAGCTCACGTGCTAGTTTATATCAGCATAAAAGCAAGAATCAGTTCCCACAGGTTACTTCAGACTATTTTATTCTTCCAGATGAACCAAGGGAAAGAGGAAATTGAAGAGAGTGTGTTCCTGCTACAGTGGATACAGTGTGAATAGGACAGCATTACAGGCCATTCTAGCGTGCTTTTCTTAGCCAATGTCAGTGAAGGGTTTTTCTGTCTGAGACCTAGAGCAGCACTTAAGGCAAGCAGTGCTAGCACTGGAATAGGATCACCATAATAAAGAATGCCCCCCTTTCTCTGCCATGCAAAATACCTGTCTCTTCTCTGCAATGAGATAATGCTGTTCACAAAAGGTTTAAGTCAATCTAGAAAGTGCCAGTCAAGCTTTCTCCCCTTTTGCAGACACGTGAGCTTGTTGCTGCCTTTGTGCCACCGCAGAAGTTGAGGACACAAAGACAGCAGCGTGAGGGATGGATGTAGCTTTCACTCTGCTCACAGGGCTCTTAATGGAGAGCATAACAGCATAAAACTTGGAAACGACAGCTAGAGGAACATTGGAAGCTTGTACATTGTCATGACCACCTAAATGACTGTAATCAAGTGTTCTACTCCAATGGTTTGTCTACACTGGAAGAGTGTATATGGGCAAATCCAAGCTAGCTTTAGCTGGTAGCTCAGGGCATAGACATAACAGACTTCATCATAATTCAGGATGCCAAGAGAATTATTATGATCATGCTGAAGACCTTGATATCAAATAACTATAGTTATAAAACTACTTTCTTTGTACCACAAATGTACTTGTATTACAGAATAGCAGTGCTACTCTATTCTGGTCCAGGTTTTCCTGAGTTACTGTACTACTCATTTCCATGTCAATGCAACTAACTGTATTGTATATTTCACCCACACTCCAACTGTCTGAATAAAGATTAATGCCTTCCCTTCTCCAAAGAGGAACTAGACTAAGTCCTTCGCAATATTTTTCAGCTATTTCCCTTAGGAGCTACAAACACAACGCATGGACCCGATTCCGCTTTTCCAAAAAAATTGTCCCACGGAGTCAAAAAGAACAAAGGGTCAAGGCTACAGAGGCTTGGTCAGACCACTGCTACATAAACATAGCAGAGGCTCTCACTGCAGAACCAGACAAACATTTTCAGGGTCTCATTAGTAAAGTTAAGGTTACATTCTTCTTAAGATTTACTGGGAAATTAAAAGATAAATGCAGTCAATATGAGGCAAAGCTGAAAGGTGCTAGTTCCACTTCATGAGAAAAGCTTTACTAGCCCTAAGAAGCCACTCTAGGTGCCTCCACAATTTGACAAGTCTTCCAGCTAATTAACATTAATTAATCCACACTGAACTATTTGGCAATAGGAAAAAATATGGTAATACTGTTTGAATTAAAGAGTCATCAGCATTCACTAACATTACGTACAATCAGATTCCTGGAAGTCCTGTTGCAGTGAAGCAATGGGATCATGTTGGAACTCCCTGACATTTACACAGCACCTTTTCTTCTAAAGCTTGTCCCATATTACGGGCTGGGACCATCAGACAGGGTGGTGAGTCATCAAGAGCTGTGTACCCACTTCCTGTCACCTCTGAAAATCTCAGATCATAAACATACATACATGGAATATCAGCAACTCTGGGGAATGACATTAGCAGCTTGCTGAGGGCTCCAGTTCATGTTTTACAGGACAATGGATCTTCAGCACCTCAGACACACACTGCTGGCCTTACAGCTTATTTACTTATGGCTCCCACTCTCTCAAGGAAGGTACTGGGATGTATTCAATTTGCTGTGCAAGCTCAACACAGATGACACACTTATCCATAGCTTGCCTGATGACTTCCAAATATGCTGAAACTATAATCACTGAGGTATCTGTGATACAGCACATCAGAGATCTACGTATTACATGCAAGACTGGACCTACCTGCTTTGGGGAAAACACTTGAGATTTTCTCCTTTCTAGAAAAGTAAGCAGAACTTTTAAATACCTACAAGACAGGATTTCTAGATGGAAGAGAAGGGATTTGTTCAGGGAAAAGCATAGTATCCCTCAGTAAGTTAGTATTACTTTCTATTTTTTTAAATCTTTGGTGGTCTGAGTCTTAGCAATTGAAAACAACTCTGATGAGCTTGAGTATATCACGTAACTTCTGCAGCCCCAAGAAAGAACTACAGAAAAGCTGGCACTGTGCACTGTCCTAACCACATATTAAACCAAGATTTTTGTCTGTTCTTTGGTGGGAGTGAGTTTCACAACTAATTACTGAGAAAGGCCTCATTCCCAGAAGTTCTTTGAAACTCTTCACAAAGGGAAATGTGGCCTTTGAGACTCAGCCTTCAGTTTATCAGAGCCTTTGAAAAGCAATGATTATACAAGAGTTCAGGTGGCATTAAATGCTATGAGAAACAATAGCTTGCTGATATCTTGCACACAGGTTCCACGTGGTCAATAGAAAGGCATATGCTGAACAATTTTTTAAGAACAGTGCAAAACTTGAGCCACTGCAGGTTCAGCCTCCAAAAAAGTGGGAAGAGTTCCCCATCTAGCCAAAGATAGCCTTGCTAGCAGTATGGGGAGCTGGCCCAGCAGAACTGTGCTATTCTGACATCCAGCAGATAGACTCCTCAGCAATTCAGTCTTTCAATCTGCTTTTTGCTGCCAACAGCCTCTATACTGTTGAACACTGTGGGGAATAACTCTGATGAAAGAAGGGCTATTGGCAGAATTCCCTTACATGGGGCAGCAACTGGAGGTGATGGCAGCAGAAATTAGTGTGTGCAAAGATCATAAAAATCTCTATTGCTAGCTGCTGCCTTGTTTGTTGCCTCTGAAGGAGTACCAAGGACAGAATGGACATGGGAACTGAATTGCCATCTCCTTGCTCTCCAAGCAGTTTCTGCCAGGTCAGGATTGAAGACATACAGTGGGCAAGGCAGGGTGCCAAGGGGAATTTGCACTGCTGCTTCTTTGACAAGATTTGCTTGCGACAGGAGAGAAGCCAAGTGGAGGACATCAGTCTCCAGGCCACCTCTTCAGCACCTTCCACAAAAGTATAATATATTTAGCTGAAAGAAAACAGTCAGTGTTTTGACTGGTTCAGTTTGCATATCACCGAGAAGAAATTCCTACATATATTGGCAGGACAGCTCTCCCAAGAAATTCCCCCAATCCACCCTTCTGCTCTGTACAAAGTACTGCCTGTCCTGAATTCCTGGTTTGTCATTTTCCTTCTGTCCTCCATCCAGAGTCTCACAACTACTGAAAGTTTTAAGATGCAAGTGCACCATTTTAACATGCAAAGCCCTGAAAATGCCTCTTGCCCAAACTATTAATAACGATGCGTATAGGAGGCGTTCATGGGGAGAGGCAAGTAACAGGTGGTAGAGATAATATTACACTGGAAAAGAGCAGAGCTGCCACTGCCCATGTGTTGGGAGGCTAATGTCTCACATTAATTGTCATGTGCTAGAATGCACTTGGAGCACAGAGAAATGTCACAGAGATGTCACACACAACCTGTCAGTCCAAGTCCAAGAGTTAGTTCATTGTACCAAATTCCCAATGCCAAATTCAAGGGAGAATTGCAAACACTGCTTTTGTTTCAAAGTAATGAACTTTTAACTCTTAGCTATTGTATAAATAACTTAAATACGAACAGGAACAAACATGGACATCCCTTTCTCAGTGCTACCAGAGATGTCAAGAAACCCCAACCCTGGTGTTTAGAGTTAAGTTTCTGGTGCACAACAGATCATCTGGTATATTCAATGCTTAGTGTAGCAATGGCAGGTTCATGCCCCATGTTCTTCAAGTGTAAAACTGCATATATACAAATGCAACTTATTCATTCCTTGTGGTTTTAAAGTCTTTGTCACCTGCAACCACAACTTTAATTCAGAACCTTTGAAAAATCATTCATAACTTCATGTCTCAAAACACCCCTTCCAGTTATTTAAGGTTATCAGTAATTTGCCTTTGGATAATAGTTTTATCTTAAAATGATTCTATAAATTCAACAGTGTAGTAGTTGCTTTATTCAATGCTTCTTTGAACATCAATAGCATATTTATATAGTTGTCCAGAGCTATCAGGCAGCAAAATTAAAAAGCACCCTAGCACATACTGCTACAATTATAAAAATGCAGAGGGATATAAGTTTTCTGCTGAAATCTAGTTTTCTGCTGTTAATTTTTTTAAAATCAAATTGTTTTATCCATGGAAAGTGTTTATTTATTTATTTACTTCCTTAAAGGCTTAGAAACTTCCATTCAACCAAGGACTTGATTTGTAAACTTCGTTTATTTTTAAGTGGCAACTTGTAATGTTGCCACCAATAAAACCAATGTTAACTCCAGATGGGATGCAACAATGCAAGGGTACCAAAAAAAGAATCGGAAAGTCAAAATATTAAATCAAGGCCAGAAATATTACTCTCCTTACAAGTGCAGAATTGCAGAGCCGCACAAATTCATGTATACATTGGAGTAAAGGTCTTTCAAATCCTATGTCACATCTCTTTATGCAAGCTAAATTCCAGTGAGTTGATACCCTCTGAACAGACACCTCACATGGGTCCAGAAAGAGTCCAACTTAATGACATCCATGTAAATCTTTCAAAAGCCTGATATAGGTTGGTCTGACATGAAGCATAGGCCACATTTATCCTTCTGATACTGAAAAACAAATTATCACAATCCCCAAACCAAACCACAAAAGCAGAAAAGCACACTGTCAGTTTTGATAAATAAAATCACAATCACACCAGACCACAATTTCATTATGATTTCTTTCTCTTCGAGTCAAGGAATTCAAAGTGTTTTATTCTCTCCCTATGTAACATCTCCCTCTAAGCTCTTCCTTTTGGTTCTTGAAACTTCTGAAGCACAAAAGGCAATCACTACCTTTCAAAGGGTACCCTGTCAAAAGATATGCTTCTCACTAAGGTGCTGCTGTCTTTCCCAGCCAGAAAAGAGCTGATCTTTCACTGTTTGTTTTGACCTTCCCAAGCAGGCCTTGTTGTACTTCAACAGAGGCTAATCCCATGAGAGGCCCAACTCAGCAGCACACAGTCTGCAGATAGCAAAATTATGTGTCTCCAAGAATCATCAGGAACCAACGCTCTAGGCACAGACACTTGAGCAGCAGACTCCCAGCAACATTCTCCAACTCATTTCTGGAAAGGCTAGGCTTGGGACAGCTGGGAAGTTACATATCAAGGCACTTAAGTTAATTCTTCCTCCTGAAAGCACCAGTTAGGAGGCTTTCTAGCACCAGTTTATACATAGAGTATGAGACATGAAAGCTTATTTCTCCATCATCTCACTCCTGACCTGAGGATTATAAATGGTAAACTTATAATATATCCTGAATTTTAAGTGATAAACTCAAGGCGAAAGGCTCCAAACCCCATTACACATTCCCTCAGCCATCTAGCATGCAACTGCCCCAAGAAGCTATTATTTTTAATTTTGTAATACTTATGATAATATCGGTCACCAAAGCCATTTTGTTAATACCCTGAAGCACAATCACACAGCTTTGCAAATTTCAGCTAAATCACAAATATCCAAATTGAGTGAGTAAGCTTCTGCCAGGCTGATTTCTTCCAACTTACCAGAAGTCATTTCAGTAATATATTATCAGCATAATCCAGTTTCACTATGTCTCTTTTGTCTGTCCTAGTACCAGCAGTAAACATGCATCTGTAAATTATTAGTACTTGGATAACACAAAATGCAGCTAATGAGACAGGAGAAGAGCTGAAAAAATATTGCTTCTGACTCAGAAGTTACACAACACTAAGAGAAGTGAACATATATGAGTATGCAAAGAATAATTTCCTCTGAATTCTTTACTTATACATAAATTAAAAATCTAATGGGCCCAAGTCACCACTACCAAACAAAATCTCCAGACAGTAGTCAAGAACAGCTCTAAAGATGACAATGTGAAAGATATATCTTGCTGCAGGCCAGAAAGTGTGCCTTGTGCAGCCAAGGAAAGATCTCCAGTGACAGTGATGGCTGTATTAAGTTACCTGCACAGGGAAAAATGTGTTGGGAGGCAGCAGTCTTTCAACAGCTAACGAGGTCACTGCCTTTAAAGTGGGAAATTCATAGCAAATGGGTACCCTACAAAGGGTCCTTCTCTTACCCAGAATTTGACAAGGAAGAAGGCATTAGCTGGCCCCCTTTCAAAGAGCTCCTTCAGGCCCCCTTTTTTCTCAGGGAACTTGTCATAGATCTGCCGGATATCCACTGCCTCGAGGTAGGGGTCATTGTAGCTGGGGCTTGACTGCCCAATGTGTACAAACAGGTGTTTGTTATACTGCAAAAAGAGGAAAAACATGGATTTAGGGAGTTGTTCAGTACCTTTCAGTACATACTGAACATTGACTGTTCTTCACAGAAGACTACTGGAAGTCAGTGAAAATTTGATAACATTTTCTATAAGAGAAGAAGAAATTAACTGAAATATCTCTGCTAATACCAGCTCATGCTGTTCTTTCCTTCCTATAAATACATTCATGCTTCTCTGAAGCATTATTGTTGGCTTTTTTCTTCCTATACTCACTCCTAAACCATTGCCTCATGCTACTGCTATATAGTCTGAAACAACCTGAGATACAGAGTGTTTCCTGTGACAGGTCACTTGGTAAAACATCAGTGTTCCTGTCCTATGAAGAGCCTGAAATTCCACAGCAAGGTACCAGCCAAATAATATTACCTTTTCTAAACTTTCCTATCTCAGCCCATCATCAAAGTGCATCTCAAGATGCAGTACCTCAAGGTTTAGTGAGACAGGAAAATCTTACTACTTCCACCATAGAAACCCACTAATGCAAATTCATCCCAGTTGCCCCTAGATTCAAGTTCCTAGCACAGCAGAGAAACATGTGGCTTTATGTGATCTTACCATCATCTGATTTTGGGTTCTATATTGGAATATTTCTTACAAGGCTGAACAGGACAGCTAGAACAGCCCAGCAGGAGCTTATGACCTCAGTGCCTTGAGCTCTGGTATGTGAACACCCTGATCCTGGAGAGGGAGACCAGAGGCACATTGCACAGAGCTGGCTCTATCACTATCTATCCTCTAAAAGAAGGATTTGTGGTGTTTCCCAAAGATGGCTTTCTATTCTCTGAAGAGTAATGAAGCAAGTATTTCCATAGACATAGAGTAGTGTAACAAATCCATGATGAGATGACCAGGAGTTACTTGAACACCAAAACTTAATGAGGGGTGGAAGTCAGGTGTATTTCTTACTGTGTCTTGGTCTTGTTGTTGTTCCAAGAATGCAGAGAATTCTAACATCCAAAGTTTGGAGCTAGCAACTCTTCGTCCTTGCCAAGCTGGTGCTGATGGGGAAGGCGAGAGGCCAGTAGGAGACTCAAACCCTAAGCACACAGGATTTATATAACAAAATTTAGAAAGAGAAAAGTCAGTAATAGCTTTCCAGTAGAGCACCTGATATCAAAGCTGACTCATTACATTTTCTTATGACTTCATTCATCATGCAAAAATATCATTCACAAGGTCTACCTGTGCTCTAAATGGCTGGTCAGTTACCCTCTGCTAAGACAGCACTGTCAGGGTAGGTAACGATGTAAAAGACAATCTACCTGGGTTTTGACATCAGAGAAAAGATGTTCAGTAATTTTAAAAGGACCTAGATTGAGCCCTAAAGGAGCAGTGAAATAAACTGCTTAGTATCAAAATGAAGTGTCACCATTAACCTCTCAAGATGGGGAAGCTAAGAAGGAAAAGACATCTGTTATCCCACTTAATAAGAAATTAGGAAGGCAATCATGTTGTGATGGAGAAAAGTGTTCTAGAACATGCAGCATGGTGGAAGAGCAGTAAACTTCTATATTCTGCTGAGCCAGGAAGAAAAAAAAACAACACAACCAACATAAAGCAAGAAAAAAAGTTTTGTAAAATAAAACAATATTAAAAAGCTCCAGCTCATTGAAATGTTGTAATAGGTAATTTTTTAAATTAATTTTCAGACTTTTTAAAGTCTTGACTGTTTTTGGAGCTGGAATATGATTTCAAAGGTACTACATTTCCTTACCTACCTGGTAATGGAAGTGGAGGCTGTACAGCATAAGGTTGTTGAGAAAAAGGTTTCACACTACAGAAGTACACAAAGAGAGGTGGTTAATTAAACAAACAAACAAACAAACAAACAAAAATATTCTTGACCAGCTGTTTGCACAGATTAGATCAAGTATTTCTTCTAAAGGAGACAGTGGCATAAATGTCTTTTGGAAATTATCTTTCTGTGTTGGCAAAAGAGGGTCATGAGGAGAGACTCAAAAAACAGTAAGCAACCAGGACTAGACTAATTAAGATTTCCCTGCAGGTGTTCAACAGTGTCTCCCACAAGATTTGTTTTCCTGAGATTCTTTTATCAGCCTCTTAATATGCTGGTGCCCATTGACTTATCCTTTCCTTTCAACTACAAATAGTTTTAAATTTATGCAGGTGGATATAGTTCTGGGCTGGATGTCTCTCAGACCCAAATTTAGAGATATTCAACATCAACAGAACTGAAGCTAGCATTCAAGACAGCTCAGCTTCATTTTTTTACACTACTGCAAGAAAAATGAAGATCTGGAGACAGCATCTGACAGCAGGGTGGCAGATACATCAGCCTCTAAAAGAACCTCTCACACTGATGCTTCCCCGTTCACTTTCTAGCTTAAGGTATAAAACCTACTTTTTATTTCTCCTAGGATGGCTTCCATTCTTTTACTAGACATTTTCCCCACAAGATATTTTTATAGTATCTGTTTCCTGATTTGCTCCACAAACATTAGCAACAGTACCATGATGGGCAAAGAACACACACCCTTTAAGGACACACTGTTTGTCCTTAAATTTTGCTTAAACTGCTCCTGGTAGGTTATGTGATAAAAGGCATGCCTCCACACAAACAAAGGAGCACAGGGAAACAACAGCAGAAGGAGCAACCTGAATAACACACTGACCACTACACTCAGGGCCATTACCAGTGAATCATCAGCCCATCCAAGGCTCATCTCCAGCTGTGAAACCTACCCAGTGAGCCAGCTGGGCAGTCTCACAAACCTTATACACTGAGAGGGGTTACTGCCTGGATGGTATGGGACACATTAGGAGTGCAAAGGAAAAGCATTTTGGGATTGCACAAGATTTGCTATGGGGATGTTTAGGGAGAATATGCCAAAAAAAGGTGCCAGTTGTCTGTGCATGCCCCACACCTTGTCAGTGCGGTCTTTCCTATCATGTCACTAAAGTCTATTCCTAAATGTCTCAGATCCACAGTCAAGGCATCTGCCTTACTACATTATCTTAGCATTTTATAGATCTTGTAATAGCTAATGGTGTTCCTCAGGCAGCAGAGAAAGCAGCAGAACCATCTGCTTTGGATGCTCACATGAAGGAATACTTACTCTTGGGAAGATCCAGCTTGGCCTGTCAAGGCTCCTTGCCAAAACTGCGAGAGAACAACATATAGACAGAAGTCAGCACTCTTAGGAACGACATGAAAAGCAAGGCTTGCTCCTTTCTGAGGAGCTGCAAGCTCCCAGACTTTTAAATATGTGACTGACCTGTGTCTCTTCTTCCTACGTTCCTGGTTTCATTCTTAGGGAGGTACTGACTCACTTTTGTTTTCTTTCTACACACTACCACTGTTGACATGCAAGAAACTGATAGTGGGCTTCAATGTTAAATATTATATATGGACCTTGTGCCTCCATCTCTAAAGCTCTAGTGATACTCACTCTGTTGAAAGAGCCATTTTCCCCAGGAGAGCTGGAAAGTATTTCAGCAGAAACCAATGCCCAGCAAAAGCACACTAGGCCCAACTCATAGTTTAGGGGATGTCAACAGGCCTCCTCCATTAAGGATTTTATGTAATGGCCATCTGTTTGTAATCTAAGCACTCAGGATGAGATTGGGAATTATAATCTTGAGAAAGGGTCAGGATGGTCTAAACTGTTTTAATTCAACAAGATCCTGTACTAAGAAAGTGATAAAAGACACCTAAAAACATTTCAGGCAGATAAAAATCCAAAGGAACTTATTGTTCTTTCACTTGTATCATTAAAAAATATATATAGTGAAACCTTATTGTTTTACATCAGTGTGGGCAAAGAATCAGACATAAACTGTTGAAGCCATATAACACGTTTATTTTACACAGAAAATGCCTTTTGGCCCATTCTGTCTGATGTTCTCAGGATTTTCCTGAGCAGGGTCCCAACACCCTTTCAAATACTCAAATGTCTTCAGCCAAACTCCACTAAAACACTGATTCACTCACCCCAGAAACAGCAGGGTAGGCTGGCCGTGGGAGACCAGGCAAGGCCATTTTACTATGGAAGGCAGTTGCAGAGATAATCTGGGCAGATGACATTGTAGCCATACTCTGCATGGCTTTATCTTTAGCTGCCTGATCCTATGGAGAAGAGCAGAAACCAAAAAACCAGTTACTATAATGATTAACAAATTGCCTGCTCTAATGCTGTATAACCAAGATTCTCATCAGCTTCCTTGCAGAAAACAAGCATCTCTGAAAACCTGGGCAGCAAATTCACCAATAACTGCCTTAAGAACACTTCAAACCATGTGAGTCTTTCATTCTTTACTATAGCTTCATATGTGAATTATCATCCTTTCTGAAATGCTGTTTAAAGACTGCTGAGCATTTATCCATTCTGTAGCTTTCAGCCACATAGCTGAAAAGTTTTGTTGTGGAAAGTACAACTCTAGTTGACTCTTGTGTTTTAATAATTGGTAAGAATATTCAATGGGAAAGACTCTTTATTATCAATTAAAAAAAAAACCTCTAAACACAGGATCACAAAAAGAGAATGTCATTATCACTGCAAAAAAGACTACTTTAATTTGGGACTGCATTAGTATCAGGTAGAGTTGATAATTTTATTCCCATCTCCAGAGAAACTTGAAACCTTAATAATCTCCATAGCACATATGCAAGGCAAGGACATTCCCTTTTTTATTTTAACAGGACTGTGGATTTACACACACTTTTATATGCAATTACAGTGCAACCACTAGTGAGTGATGTATGTATAAACCAAATAGCATTCTTCATTTCTTCTTCCAAGGAATAAATAGACAAACAGAAGCACATCCCCAAATTCTGCCTTTCATTCTACATCCTCTACAATTAATCTTTATCCTTCAAACACTCCACACGTTTATCTGTGACACTGTAATTACAATGGCACAGAAGAATTCACAGCTTGTAGAAACTGCTGAAAGAGGTACACTCTTGCTGTCTTTTCCAGGAATTCTCACTTCCCACTTGCATTCATTGAACTGCAGTAAGTTCTCACCCTTGGATCTCCATTCTCTCTAACCTCTCCAATCTATCTAAAATTTTCTAAAGTTTAAAGTCCAGGGATTCTAATGCATCAAACACAAAAACATTATGTGGAGGAGGCATAAAAAACCCTCAAGAATAAATGCTAATGTTCAAGTGGAATGATCAGTAGGAATGGGCAAAACTTATGTATCTTTTTTTTTTAGAGCATCTGTTACTTCTGTTAGCACTATTCAAGTGTATGAAAGGAAAACATTTTAATTACTGAGAAAGTTCCCAGTGTTCTCCAAAGCTATAGGAAAGTTTTTCAGAATCCAGTTTAAATGATGCTTTAGGGAATAATTCAAGGATTACCTACATTTTTTAAGGGAAATTATTATTTTCTAGGGGCTTTTTTCATAACGTACATCAGGACCATTTCCCAGTTGCTATTTATTTCCTTCCCTTACTTGCTCACTGGAAAAATTGCCTACCTGACATTATACATGGGTTATGGGAAAGATGCATTTACTTGTGGAGATACTAAAGTTAAAAGGAAAAAAAAGTAAGCAGGGAAAATATTTTACCTATTAATCCCTATTGTGTTTTTCTGTTTTGTTTAAATACCTGACAAACTGCTGGAAAGAGCATGTTTTTGTAAAGGACATCTTCTTTCTGTTTCAGCTAACAATTCTGTATTCATTTCACATGTTTCCAGGAAAAAACCAAAACCAAACAAAAATCCAAACAAACAAACAAATCAGTAAAAACTTTTACAATGTTTGTATTTTCTTCTTGAGGATGATAATAATATCACCATACCACCACAATTTCCCACTTTTTCCTTAGTACAGGTGATATGTATTAGCCACCCAGGGCATGGAAAAACTACTGACTTCAGGGAACGGATTTTTCTTCAAGCTTTACCGTATTTTCCATCTCTATCTGTTATAGACAGTGCACACTTGAAAAAGACACCCCAATTTGGGTGGAGACAGAAGTATTATAGAAATTGCTCTGAAAAGTCATCACATAGCTGCTCCGATCTCCAGGATATATAAGTATGAAAACTTATACTTGTATGAAAAGTGAACAGTGACAGAAGAACACATAGCTATCAGCAGGAACTTGGAAGAAGGGCAGCATCTTTCATGATTTCATTTCCTTGCTCTATGGAAATGATCAGCAAAAGCAAAGAAGTAAATGAGTCAAATTGGTGCTACCGACTTGCCTCTGCAGGCGGAAAGGAACAGTCTGGTACTGGGGAAGGGTTCACTGCAGGCAGCTGGGCAGAGCTCACAGCATGGCCTGGGTGGTGTAAAAGGACAACAGCCAATGGCTCCATGGAGCTCCCTAAGACACCTTCGTTCCCTGAGAACAAAACCAGCCGGCTCCTGTGTGCTAAGTGGAAACAGGCTCGGCTGACTGGCTTTTCAATCATGCCAAATCCCAGAGCTGTGACACACAAGGAACAGAATCAAGGTTACAGATATAAGCAGCACTAAAGCTTTTAACACCCTGGGCAGCTGTTGTTTCCTACTCGCTCTAACTTGCCTCTCAAGCAGGCCTCCACCTGAATTGACCACTTAACAGCACCACAGGTCTCAAGCTTAGGCAGCCCTACCTAGGTGCACTGAATTAGATAGTTGTAATTTGTGACTCCTTCTTTTTATCAGAGCAGCTGGAAACACAGCAGGCTAATAACAGACATAGCACAGTTTTCTAAAATGTGGCTGGGGATGGGATGGGGGGGTGCAGTCATGGCTTAGAGGTAATCACTGCTTGCAAAAGAGTTGCATGCACTTCAGCGCCGGTCAAGACTGAGTGCCAACAGTTCACTCACAGGACAGTCTGTTTCCGCTGGTGCTTAGAAAGGAATTGCCCAGACAGCCAAGAGGAAGCACATACTAACACCCATCCACTCAACAGTCAGGGTTGGAATGGGCTGTCAAGATCATTGCCACCTGAAGCACTGAAAATCAGGGAAGGCAACACCCTTCCAGATTACTAATTGCCATATCGAATAGAAAGGTCAGCATTCACCTTTCTTCTCTGGCTGTCTTAGTGAAACATAACAAGGCCCAGACATCACATCCTGCTCAGCAAGACCTTTTGGGATAGTTCACATTCTAATGGGGGACACTCTCTTGTGCAATTGTCACACATGCACTTGACCTTCTCAATATTTCTGGCAATTCAGTCTGAGCACACAAACCATCTCCCTGCATCAAATATGAGTGGAAATAAATGTCAAGAGGTATCAGTTCATTAGTGTGATCTCAGAGCTTTTCCTATAGAAATGAAAACACAGATTTTCTGGAGCAAGTAGTCAAACCATTTTCCTTCTCATTAGCCCAGGCCTCTTCAAATCAGGTCTGAATTAATCAAGGGGTCTATTCAGCTGGCATCACTTTACCTGAGAAGATGCCAGCTGGCTTATTGCTTCTTCTCAATGGACACCTCCACACCATTACCTCTGGTAGAGGTGGAACAGGTGCTGTAGGAACTATAAGGCTACCTTTTCCCAAGGCCACTGCAACACCAAGGACTGGTTACTGGTCAGCATTTGTAACTAGAAACCCCTCTTTCTCAGGTAAGCACTCTTTGCATACTCTTAAGTCTAAGGGTCTTTCAGAGTTGGATGACAACAGCACAAACTGGAGGCAGAAATAAGACACATGAAATTTAAGAAGTTATTGTTTCTCTATTCTTTAAATAGAATTGCTCCAGACGTCACTGATCTTCAACAATAATGAATGTTTGCATAACACTTCCTGGGAAGTACCTTTTCCTCTCCAGCTTACTACAGTTCAGTGACTAATCTCATGCATTTTTAAGGGAATGGCTGACTTGGGGGCTTGTGTGATAAGTTAAAGAAAACCCATCTTACCTTGAGCTTGGCTTGGATCTCTCTAGCTTTCCGCCTTGCCAGGACCTGGATGTGACTAGATACCTGCATTGAAAGACAAAATCCATTTTCATTCCAGAGGAATACTTAGTAGCTTCTTGTAGAAGTGAACATACTTAAGGCACCTTGTGCAATAGGGAGTTATTTAGGGTTGGAAGGAGAAGTTATGTTCAGAAGTGCCATGAAATGGGGTGGAGGGTGGAGGGACAGAAAAGATGGGCCATTTAAGGCCTTTTTCAGTTCAAATGCCTTTATCAAGCCAGAGAGCTCCTCTAAAAAAAAAGAACTCATCCTTAAAACCAGGGACTGGGAGTTCTGATCTATTTGTTTCCCAATCTTGGCCTCCTCTTGGGAGAAGAGAAACCTCAGCTGCTATATAATGACTCTCATAACTTCTCCATATCTAATGTGGGCTGAAACAAATCATAGAATTATTTAGGTTGGAAGGAACTTCTGAATGTCAGCAACCAGCCCCCTACCCAAAGTAAGTCTATGTTGCTCAATGCTTTGTCCAGCATAGCCTGGGCTGTCACTCCCAAATCACAGAGATTCCTCTTTTTCATCTTGTGCAACGGGTATTTTCAAAATCAGCATTGCTGAGGGTCTGTCTGGGCTGAACAAAGAGTCTTCAGGTAGAGAACCACTGATGTTCATTGAAACATTCACTAGCAGACCAAGGAAATAAAATTACACACTGTTTAACAGTAGAAAGAAAATTGTGGGTCACTATGTGGTTGGGAGACATGAGAGTTATAATCCAATTGTAAAATGCCTGAGCTGACTCTTCCCACCACTCTCGTTAACCAGTTCAGGACAAAAACCTCTTTCCAGCAAAGCCAGAAACGAACAACAAGTGAACAGTAAGGGGTTTGCTCTCATTAGCCTTCATAATCTCTAGTAGTCCAAAGAAGCTAATGCTTACAGGGAAAACTGTGCACTTACCTGTTTCCTTGTGCGTGTTTTCCCTGTTCTCAGCTTAATATAGCGGGCAATCAACTCATTTCGGCCTGAAACAGAGAAAAAATGCAAACACAAGTTTAGAAAGCTATTACCCCAGTGAAAAAGATAGATTGTATATCCATTGTATATCTGTAGAGATCAGCAGTGGGATGATTCCCTGTCACATTATTTTCTTTCTGAGAAAGGAACTTATTAGTTCACATGGCAGAAGTTTGAGTTTTATGAGCAGTCTCCTGTAACATCCTTATTGGCAAACTGACAAAGTATGGGCTAGATAATTGGACAAGGAGGTGGACTGACAATTGGCTAAACAGATGGGGTCCTCCTTGACAACAAGCTGACAACGAGCCAGCAATGCACTCTTATGGCAAATCCCTGTTTGCATAGGAAGATTGTTACCAACAGGTCAAGGGATTTGATTCTTCATCTCTACTCAGCACTGTTGAGGCAACATCTGGAATACTGTCCAGTTCTGGTCTCCTCAGCATGAGAAAGATGTGGACATACTGAAGTGAGTCCAGTAAAAATTTTAAAGAGACTGGAGCATCTTTCATATAAGGAAAGGCTGGGAGAACTGGGTCTGTTCAGCCTGGAGAAGACTGAGGGGCAGCTTTTAATCAATGCATGCAAGTACCTGGGATGGGAGGGAATAAAAGGAGAAAGGGAACTACCCTCCTCTGAATAGTTCCCAGTGATAGGACAAGAACCAAATGGCACAAACTAAAACACATGAAATTCTGCCTAAAAAAAACAAACAAAAACAAAAAAAAACCAAACAAAACCCCAAAAACAGAAAAAAAAACCACAAAAACAACAACAACAACAAAAAAACCAAACCAAAACAAAAAACCAAACAAAACAAAACAAAAAAAAAGGGAAAACCCCAATCTTTTTTACTATAGTGGTGGTTAAAGACTGGCACAGGCTGCCCAAAGAGGTTGCAGTCTCCACCCTAGGATAGTCGCAGCCTAGTGGACAGAATCCTGGGCAGCTGGCTGTATCTATCACTGTTTGAGCAGTAGGGCCAGACTAGGCCGCCTGAAGAGATCCCTTCCAACCAAGATGAGTCTGTCATTTTGTGAATCTAAGTACAAGAAAATAAACAACAATGGGGGAGTACGTGGAAACAGTTACACAGAATTTATCAGTGTGACATGATACAGTGAACTACAAGTCCTTTCTGGCTCTTGCAGGCAGACTATGCAGTTTCCATACACTGGCTCCCATGTATCAAATCTAAGCAGTCACACATTTTATTCTCTTCCTGGAGATGGAGGAATAAAGAGCAGAAACATAAAGGCAGCAGCAACACATCTGAACTCTAGGCTGGTTCAAGGCAGAAATCATGACAGGAAGAACAGGCTCTGTAAATTAATACATTTGTGGTGACCACACTAGTAGCAATACAGTATCTCAATAAAAAGTTGGGAGTGGGAACTGCAAGGCTGTGAGACATTTTTATATGCCTGCAAGTGTTTGCAGAATGAAGTAGGAATGAACTGGGAAGCAAAGCCACAACTATTGTGAAGTTTGTAACAAAATTATAAAACTCCAGTGTTGTCTATGAAAAGTTTATGGGTTGAATGGAGAACTTATACATTAGGACATCAGAGACATCAAAAAGCAAGCAGTGAAATCAAATGCAATATTTATTCCAGTGGTTTAATATTCCATGGAAAAGTTGTCACTTGTTTTTATTCTAAACTCTTATTTCACTCAGACCTGAAAAAAAATTATGCAAGGGAAGACTCTATGCTGAAATTGAGCGCTCAACCTTCTGGGGAAGGGCTGGCAAAGCTCCTAATTCCATCTGCTTCTGAAACAGAAGAATGTAAATGTCCATGACTGCATTTAAGCCATAACATGAAACATAACCAAAGCACACATAGGGACAGGAAAGCACTTTACATTTACAAATCTCAGTGTTTTCCTAATGGTGTCATTACAGCAGGTCCTTATTCCTCTGGGAGAAGAAACAGGTCTGTAGTTGAGAACTCAGCTCCAGCTCCTGTATACACAAATTAGGAATTGTTTCTGTGCCAGAAACACAATGCCCAGCATGTAACCACTGACCTCTTCAGTTCCCACAGTTTCAGCATTAGCATGGTGACATGCCCAGGACAGTTTGATGGCAGCAGATGTTATTATGCTACCTTCCACCTGGCTGCTCTTCCAACCCCTGTAACCACTTGCACAAAGCCGAGACCAATTACTAGCAACACATATCCACACCACCTTACTCTAGTGCCAACAATATTTATGGCTTTTCAAAGCCTCCATCTGTTAGACATGGATCCAAGTTGAGAAGTATGAAACAACTGAAGTGATTCTTCTCACACGGATGCCGACATACATGAAATTTCAGGAGTATGGTTTGACACACAGCAGAAGTGGGAAATGTGCAGAATAAAACAAGGTGTTCAAATGCTATTACCTAAAAAGAAAAAAGAACGAGAATTTTTGCACACCAAGGGGACCCTTTGAGGGGTAAGGGGAATGAGTTAGTGTAAGAGAGATGAAAAACTAGCCTTGAGAAGAAGTGGATATTGGAGAATTTCAGGCAAACTTTTAAAGGGCACATATTGGGCTATGGTGAAAATTTGAATATATGGGAACTCTCCAGACATTGGCTCAATTATGGGCCAGCCTTGAAAAACTAATTTCAATGGATTCTCAATGAGATATAATAAGTGTTAAGGAGTAAATTTAGCTTTGTTGTGTTTCCATGACAGTAAAAAAATCATACAGAGTATGACAGAGCACTATTCTGCCTCAGCAACAGAGGGTAGGAGTAATCTGTGTGAGAGGATGCCATGAACAGCTCTGTGCCAATCACAGTCAATTCCAGTCATCCCCAAACCAGGTGAAAATGACAATCAATCCATTAGAACCTCAACCAGTCAGAGAAGCACAAGCTACCTTTGCTCAAATATATTTTGGAAAGGCCAAGAGCCATTAGGGACATAAGACACACAACGAGACACAAAAGGAACTACAAAAGGAGACATGAGGATACATAGAAGGAAAAATAAAAGCTATGTAAAAAGACAAAATTGGAGAAAAGGAGACGTGGTAGGGGACATTGCTGGGAATGTGGCTGGAAAAGTCTTCTTGGAAAGAGGTGCTCCATGACAGAGGTACAGACGTACTCTGAGGCAACTGCAGCACCATGCCAGAGCAGACACAACTCTGAAAGGACTGCAGCCCATTGAAAACCCATGTAGAAAAGAGGAGAAGCAAGAAACAAGGAGCACCAAAAGGGAAAAGGAACTAAACAAAACAAAAAAAGCAGCAGGAACTAGCAGAAAGAAACCTTTATTTTATACAGTGATGCCAGCCTTCTGCATCACCCAGCATCTCAAAGAATTAAAGAGGGACTAAGTGTTAGAGAGGACAAAACAAGGGAAATAGGGTAGGAAGCAGGGAGCAGAAACAATAAACTGTATTCAAGCCTGGAAAAGTGGGAGGTGTTTCTGTAACTGTGCATTTTAATGTCTGTCTTTGACAACATCAGCAAAAATTGCAAAGTTCTCTCAGGCCATATACTTCACTGGAAAAGACTAGTGGGAGGGGAAACTTGTACAAATTGCAGATATTAGATGTGAGTACAGAAATTCTCTAGAAGGAAACTCTCCACAGAGAGCATTTAATTGTAGATCCTCAAATTTTCAAGTTTTACAATTCACTTCCCACTTGCTACCAATTCTCATACAGTCTTCCTCTTCCACAAGTGTGTCCTCAGTCAGAGAAAAACAGAAAAGTGGCAGGTTATATTAAGCTAATAAAGGTACTGGTAGCACACACAGACTACCACCCCCCCAAACCAATAAACAAACAGATCACTCTACAAAGACATTCATCACAGCGATTACTAAATATAGAACTACGCAAATTGCCAAGCCCAATAAAATGCAACAGGAACGCATTAAATTACCATGAATCAAAACTGCAAGAGAAGCAAGTCCTAATGTCTTTTGTTTTTCTTATCAGAAGTCAGATGCAAGCAGGTATTATGTGCCTGGAAGTCTGTAGGCTCACAGCCTCTGGAAAGCACTTTCTTTGTTTCACAACCCGGGCTGCAGGGTCAGCAAGACTAGCGCTCCTCACTTGGCTGGAACAGGCAGAGCTGTCATAAACCGTCAGATGGTTCATTTTTTAGAGCCATGTAAAGTGCCTCTCAGTAATCTGATCATATGTTGTGTTCTTAGAATAACTCCCGCTGAGGTCTGCCACGGTCACCAGAACCTGCCAACAGTTGTGACTCTTCTGTCGAAACCTCGCATTGGGTTTCACGGAGCTCTAGCCAACATACCAACTGCAGCACAGCACCTTTATCCTCCCTGCAGCCTTCCCCTTGGAAGCATGGCATGAAAAAAAGCAGTAAAGAGATACTCTCTTATGTTCTTTACCTCTCACTCCTAACAGATAAATTTCCAAGGGTATCAATTTGGCTCTCACTCTGTCTTACACTGAATTGCAAAATTATTTAGGAAGGAGTTGAGAAGTGAATAAGGAGGTTTTTGATTCTCCATTCTACACCTGTGCACCTTTCAGTATAACAGCAGACAAATGTCTTTTTGTAAGGAAAGGGGATAATCAAGGGAATTCCCATCACCATAGAAAGCATTTCCCAGTCCTACCTCAAAGCTTCATGATGGCTTTCTGTTAGTAAAGGTATATTAGTTTCTCTGCCTCTTGCAAACAGTATCTCTTTAAGACTTTTACTTCCTCACACCTGTTGCCAAAGAAAGTAGAAGAACCAAAAGCCTCTCTTCTGTGACAGGTGAGAGTAAAGAACTTAGTGATTTCTGCAAAATCCTTTCAGCAGGAAACTGCCTGAAAGTATCTGTCTTAGTAGATACTGTATCTTTTCTATATCCAGAGCACACATATGCAACTATCTGTAAGCAGTTCTTTAAGAGAACTACAGAAGCAACTATCCAGCTGTATCCAGTGAAAGGTTTATCAAAGTGAGGTCAAAAAAGCCATCTCAACTATCATTTCTATCTTTTTGTGTCACTTGATACTTCACAGGTAGGTAACTGTTAGTTACAATCAACATAAGCATAATGAACTGTGCATCAGGCAAATAAATCTAGACAAAAGAGGGAAGGTAAGGACACATCTTTCCACCCAAGATCAGAGTTTCTCTATGCATACAAAGCAAAACTAACTGCCAACCAACTCTTACCAGAAGGACACTTAAGACAAAAGCAGTGTGTGGTTGGTTGTGTGTGCATATGGGGCTATCTGGTCTGCCCCACCCATAACTCCCGTGCACAGCCTTACTTTCTCTCTCTCACTCCACTGCATCCTCCTTCCAGCTATGCTAAATGCCTTCCTGGGCATCAGCTGTTCCAGAAATAGGGCTAGATGTGTCAGAAAACAAATTTTTGTCTTTCTGATGGCTAATTCCATCTTTTCCTCAAGATGCACAGACAACTCTTACTGACAAAATTTAAGTTTAATCCTACTTTCATTAGATGTTCCCTTCATCACAAACCAACTTTTCTTACTAAAGCCTTGATGAGAAGATTTTGCTAGGTTCCTGTACTCAGAAGGTAATAAAAGAACTTAATACTCCATTATGACCATCATACTGTGACCATTTTCCACAAAGGAGACCATAAAACCATTTTATTGCACTGGCCTATCTTATGAAGACATCTCTGAATCTACCAATGCAGAACTTCAGTGCTCAATAGTCAGGTTCGAGTTCCCATAGCAAAATTACACATACTAGTGAATTAATTTTATATTCAGCTGGGAAAAGCAAATTTCCTCACTTTGATCATTTATTCTATGCTTGAATTTGCTCAGGATTAACCTTTCACAAGAAGATTCTCTGAGTTTTTATGCAGTCCCTACAGTAAGGGATGAACAATCAAAGCAAGATGAGCCAGTACTTCTGAAAAATATCAACAGTCAGATCCCTGAAAACACAATACTGAAGTGATTAGTACCATCACATTGTCAGCTCTTCCCCAACACACCTGTTTTCATCATTTGACTGTGCGAGTTCTGAGCTCCTTCCTCTTCCAAAATGACAAAACTGAAGCTTCATTTGCTGGGCAGAATGCACCAGTCAAGCCCCTCACATGGAGAAATGGCAGTCAGGTGTCTGTCTGAGATCTCTGTCATCTCTGTCTGAGTCAGGTGATCTCTGTCTGAGATCATAAAACTCAGTTGTCTGATTTACCAACTCATCTAAAGACTGCAACCCTCTCTTGTCTAAAAGGCCTTTTGCTGAAAAGATTAGTATTTACTTCTCTCCTTTTTCAATGTATAACCTAAATTCACAGTCAGACACACAAGAAACACTATCACCATTTAGAAACCGCTGTTTCTTGATGGTCATTTTAAGAGATAATAATTACAGACCCCGCAGGTTTGGGGAAGCATCTTATTGGTTCCCAACAAGGAGTGGAGAAAAATGAGAAGTCAGTCACTGCGGGTGTACTTACAGCAACAAATTTTTCATGAGCAAAACAATCTGAAGAGGTTTCCCACTCCTTAGCTGGTCATTCCTTCTCCATCAACTCCTGTTGATGGAGTACAGTTACCTGTACCAACTAAATGGAAGAAGGAGAGAGGGGGGCAGAGAGGAAAGACTGGCAAGCACCACCCTAATTACCAATATCAAAAAATAAGCCTACCCACCCCCATTTGGGTTCTGTTGGTTTTGTTTGGTTTTCCCCCATCAGCCTATTTATAATTGGATTGGTGAACTAGTTCATTTTGTGGTCACATTTACCGCAGCATTGGCACAACAGAGAGAACAGAGAAAGAATCAGTGCAGAACTTCTTAAACCAGTTTTACCACCGGAGAAACACCAGGAACTGTACTCCACCTAACCCTCACACTCATACAGGCTGGTAAAAAAATGGGCAAGGCACTTCCTGTGCTTGCATTATTTGTCTAAAGGCTAAACAGCGTTAAAGTGCCTTCTAATTACTGCCCCAAAGGCATATGGAGTTATTCCTTGTAAAGACGAGCTTTAACTAAGGTACAACAATGTATGCAGGCAGCAATCCCTCCCCATCAGCCTAATAGGAAGCTCCAGGCTATGTAGCTCTTCACCACACCTCAGTCTTTTAACAGTAGTTTTGAGTGCATAAATTGAATGTCCTCATCAGCTCAGTTTTCCCACATTATCACCTCAGGCCACAGAAGGGTAAGTTAATCCATCCAATAAGTGCTCCTCTATCTACACAGTAAGGGCCACAAAAGCAACAGAGCTCGGGCTTGTTGTGGTGCTTCCAAGTTAAGACTGACGAGAATCCTCCTAAAAATTATTAGATTCAATTTGGCTGGGAAATCCCACGATCACACCAAAGCAGCTGCATATACTAATACGAGTCCTTCATATGCTAGAGTGTATCAGATAACACCTGAAAGAAGCAATAACAATCCTACATGGAAAGGCATGTCAAACTAACAGCTTTCAGTCTCTTGGGACACCTGAGAATGACTACCTTATATAGGCACAAAGAACACTGTTGCCGGGGTTCAGAGAAAATGACTGTTGAAGGCAGCACTGAAACAACATTCTCCAGTTCCCATTAGTCCAAGTTCTACATTACAGACCTGGACATCCGCTAAATTCTTCCTTAGATCAACAGATGTCTGCTTCAGTAACTTCCAATAGCTGTAGGGCTTCTGAAAGCAACTCTCAACACTGCTTTGGTGACGTCTCCAACGACAGCAAAAACTTCAGCACCTCTCCTCCTCCTGATTTTGTGGTCAGCTGATTCTGCCAGTACCAATAGTACAGAGTTTCTTGCAGATTTCTGCCCCAAGTGCTAATTTTATGCATGTGCCCAGATGACAGGCTGACCAAGTACTCAAAGCTTCAGCCATGACAGAAAGTGGAGCTTAAAGGGGTCTGTGAGATCTGTGCAGATGTGCTGCATGACTAGCACAGACCATGCAGTTCTCAAGGCATCTGGTCTGGTCTGGCTTATTCCTGTGAGGAGTCATGACTGCTTCATTTAACACATAAAACTACACCACAACCCAGTTCCAGTGAAATGACTGCAAATTATGCTGCAGCTTCAAGAAAAGCAAAAGAATCCAGAGACTTTTGGGTTCTTGCATTATATGAATAAATGAATATTGATTTTTTTAAGTGGAATGGCTGCTACCACACAGCTTCAGGTTCTGACATCATAATTTAGTGTGCAGTCATTGTCTGTGATTACTTTAAACTATTAAGTTATAGCTTCAGCTTAAACAAATGGCTGGACACTCCTGAAAAAAGTGATTGCCTTTTCCCCAACCAACCTACCTACCTCTCACCAGACTGTTCCATGGGTCAGTTCAACTCTCTAATCTGGTAGAAATCTGCCCAGCTCATTTTGCCAACATAGTTTGCTATCAATTTAGGAAGCTAAAATGCATCCACAAGGAGCCTGCTAGAAACTAGCAGCCTAAAGGGCAGGAGCACAAAACTGGAAGCAGAGCAGAGGAACAAGGAAACAGGAGTGGCAAGTCCTTCTTTTTTTCTGCAGTGAACTGTTAGGTCATCTCACCATTTCTGGAAGAAATATACTCTTGGTCTCAACACAGAACAGTTTTACACCATCCAAACATTAGCAAGAATAGTTCTTAAAGACGTCATGCTCTGTAGCAGGTGAAGAGAGAATGTGGACAGCAAAGTCTAGCAGAAACACAGTCTTCATAATTGAATGGCTACCCAGGAACTGGTCTGGATAATAGCTGAATTCTGCCAAGCTCATAAAATTTCCTTACAGTGGCTTTGGATATTCCCCCTTCCTGCCCCACTTTCTTCCTGCTCCTAACACTGGCACAATTCTGTTCCACATTCTTTAAACACCTGTTCCCTGACTGAGTTTACAGTGTAAGTCTGATAGATAGCTGAGCAACTATGATTCAGGCAGTGACAGGAGAGCAGGAACAAGAGGATGACAAAACTATTTAAGCTGCAGAGATACCTAAAAACTCGTTGATCCACAAGGAAATTTGCAAATATCTAGATGCTTTAACTACCTTCTAAATAAAAGCTGCTGTATCTAAACTTGCCAAACCACTTACCCCCAACCTTAGCCATAAAGGATCAGACTAGACATGAACAGTTTAAGTGAGCTGGCTTTGCCTCTGGGCCCAGAAGCAGATGAGATCATCTTTGAAGGTCCCTCCCAGCACCATTTTCTACAATTCTACAACTAAAGATGATGATGCAGCCTTTATATGCAGGAATGCTCATAATCCCCAGTCAAGGTTGAAGGCAACATTGTGCTAAATGCCACACATGCACGTGTGTTTCCCTGTAATACTTGTCAAGCTTAGAAACAGGCCTATGCCTACAGCCCTTGCAGTCAACAGCTTGGAGCATTGCTATTGGGTTACCTCATCAAGCATTGGTTACACTCTTTGCACTCCAGCCCACACACTCCAACCTAAGATCCTGAAAAGGCATTTGTAATTATTGCACAAAGCACATTCAAGAGGAAATAAGAGTGATTCTAAAGCCGTTTTGTATGAAAACAGTGTCATTTCCTCTTCAATAAGCCAGACACAGAGCAAGGCTCTGCCTGTATGTGTGCGTGGAGTGAGACCGAGAAAGCAAAGGAGTACTCGGACGGGTCACAAGTTCAAGGTGACAGCAATGAGGAACAGCTGCTGGCTATGCACCCTTCAGTAGCAGGTGTACCCAGGCCCCAGAGGTTTAAGTCAGCTCTGCCAGTGACCAACAGATTTATAAGACCATCTGTCTGGGCACGAACTGCATACAGCCTTCTCAGTTTTGCTGCCCAGATCTTCACCACACACAGACAATACAGGGTTTGTTATGGACTAGTTAATGAGCAACTGTTTAAACCAATAGACAATCCTAGTTCTCCTGTGCTCATTATCTGGATCCTGCGTGAATGAGAATACTGCTTCTTCTTCTAGCTGTAATATTAGTGTCTTTTTCTGAACAAGCAGCTTTCCTCCACTTTGGGGCACTCCTTAAGGCACTAGAACCTGGAATGCTTGTGTTGTCTTATACTGGTTTTGCTTAAGGAATGCCCTTGAAAGAGACTTTAAAAGAGACCTCATATAATAGGTTTTGCTTACATGCACTGTGTAAATAAGAAAACTCCTTTTTTTCCTAAGCCAGGTCTTCACACAATCTGCATATTGACACTTAACAGCTCCCTCTATGTATATGCACATCCTTTCTTGAGAAATGCTATCACCCTTCTCTACTCAATGCTTGGCTAATCAACAGAAGGCATATTCCAAGAAAGCACTCCTAGTGTTTATCCAGAAGTCTACTGCTTCTGTTTCAGACCTAAGAAAAAGCTTCTGTGTCAGTAAACATATCCAGTCTCACAAACATATTCATGTCACAAAAACAGACAGCATGAATCACAGGACTAACAATTTAGAAAAAAACTGCTGATATTTACAGTGTAAAGCCACCTAATGCCCACTGTTCTCTTGTCTCCTGGGTAAAACCATAGCAATTCCAATCTGGAATCCACCTCTCATTCATATAAACACAGATACACATGAGCACACCCCCCCCATTCCTTGGGACTGGCTGTACAAATACAATCCTAATACTTTTGTCTGATATAATTTTTAAAGTCCCCAACAACAGCATTTCCATTCTATCTCCTTAAGAGATCCCTCAGCACTGAGCACCATGCTGTCTTGAAGTCTTTGCTGATATCCATCCTATATTCTTTCTTTCTCCCCCATTAATCCTAGTCATGCTCACATGTTCCACATAAAATCCCTCTCCCTCCTAAATGTTAACACCCTTCAAATATTTTTAGACTGTTATTATGTGTCCCCCCACTCTCCACCTTTCAGTCATCGCTTAGCCAAGCTATGTATATTTAGCTACTTTAATCTTTCCTCCTAAATCAGTCCCTTCTACTCTCAGAGCTCAATGTTAAGTCTGGCATGCTTGCCGCTCTTCTCAGAACTCACTCCATGTTTTTGAGATCTTTCTGGTAATGTGTTTGCAAAAACCTGTCCAGACAAGAGCTTTACATGCACCTATTTTAAAGAAAGAAGAAACACAAGTCACTGGACATTATTAATTTTCATTTTCCATGTCTGATTTTGTTCCCAGATTTTTCATTCAATCCATATTTTTAAATAAACATTTGGCATAAGAGCAGATTAGCAACTGGTAATATTTGAACCCAATTGTGAAAGAATGCAGTGGGTTTTAAAACGTAAAAGAACGCTAAGGGTTTTTACCTAAACTTTTCAGAAAACCACTGGAAATGGATAAAGTTATCCATAAGAATAGGAGAAGCAAAACAATGACTTGCAACAAGGGAAAAGGCTGACAAATGAAATTGAAACAGTCTCTCAGTTACAAGGCAGATGAGTGGATACATCTACAAAACATAAAGCTGGTTTACTAAATTAGAAATGAATTAAACTGGATATGTTATCTATAAAGCAAAAAGTTCAGATCAAGTGCCTTTCTGACAATATACCACTATCAATCAACTCTATCTTGGAGAATTATTAACAGTTTGAAATTTAAAAATTAAAAACTCAGAGGAAGAGCCAAAAGGGTAATGCCATGTTGCTAATAAAGGAAGTTACTATAACATGATGAAAACTCTGTGACTGCAGACATACACCGTGAGAAAAATGTAGTACTAAAACAGCACACTTGGTTTTAAGCCTGACAGATAAATATGGGACTACAAACCCGCTAAAAATCAAAAGGGACAGGAAAAAGTGTGTCCCCCTTATTGAAGCAACAGAGTGAAGCCCCTCAAAATAGTCACAATAATTTTGATAACATGTAGTACACAATAAAATTGCTACTCTATTTATGTTCAGTACTAAGCATGTTAAGGAAAGATGCCACAGACAGAACCATTAACTCTAATAACTGTAACAGCAAGCAGATTCCTTGTTGTTTGGCATTACAAGTGGTAAATTTCTCAATACTCAGGAAATGCTTGGAATTCACAGAAAAATATTTCTTTTTATGTTTGCATGGAAAAAAATCAGTTAAACTGACATACAGTTTAATACAAAGAACCCTAAACTCTGCTTACAAAGGAGATAGAATGAAAAACACGACAAACTCCAGCAGAAGTTTAACCTGCTGCAAATGTCTCCAGAAATCTTGCTTCATCTAGTCAACAACAAAGAACTAGAACCACACAAAAGCAAAACTGAAAGATGACTGAGTGAAACAAGACTCTGTTATTAAGCAACTCTGAAAACATCGCCTACCACCAGAGGGGAGGGCAAAGTCTGCATCCTGACCAATTATCTATGAATCCAAAATTTGTCTATCTTCTAGTGTTTAAAATAGGAAATATTCTTTTTCACCAAAACTGTAGGATAAAGGGCTGTTCTGCAGTTCACTAGGTCACAATAATGAAAGGGATAGGAACTTTAGAAGTATCTCTCTGAGGGATATCACAGCTGAAATACAAATTTTGCAATTACCTGGACCATACACTTCAGTGTCAACTGAGCACATTCTCAGCATGTTCCAACTGCTTTGACTGAAACATCATCAGGTGAGATGCTAAACTACAACATAGAAGAAAGCATTTGAAGACTGACACCTTGAAGGTTTTCATATCCTCCCTCGCATCAAAGAAAAGTGTTTAGGAACTGGGACAGGCAGTGTACCTTTTATGCTTCTTCACATATATGTGTTTGCTTTTCAGTTCTACTTTTAGTGACTCTGATGTTGGGGAAAACATGAAATGCTAGCCTATCCCTTTGAGATAAAGGCATTATCCCACAAATTTAGTTAGTTACTTCAGAAGAGCAGTGGGAGGGACCAGCTGTGACACGGCACCTTTTGGCATCAAACTGACCTGTTATTCCATCTTAATTCACACTGCAAGCTCAAGTCTTCATGGTCCACTGCCTGCTCCAGGTTTTAACTAGTAACATGGTTGACTATCCTTCTATCACTCAGCCTCTGAGCTTTGGACACCTCTAAGTATTTCCTATCAGCAATTCACAAACAGATGGCACCAGCCTGGGAGATAGATGACTGCTCCCAGCTGTCTGCCCCTCCCTGCTCAGCACAGAAATGGCTGAGCTGTTTGTAAAGCAGCTGCTAAACTATTTACTCCTTCAGAACAGCAATCTAACAAACAGCCACCAATCCTAGCCATCTTGCAAAAAGGTGCTCCAAGACAGGTGCTCGAGCAGCAGAAGGCAACACTGGACAGTTAAGGCAGTAGCTCATGTCTTCTAAGCTTTTGCTTTCTCTCTTGTAAATGAAGGCCCTAGTAGTGTTTTGTCAAAATAAGTATCACTTTGCAAGTTACTATTTTTAATTTCTCTGTCCTCAGTAGTGTTGGGAAACCTGGTCTATTTAGCACCTCCATGCAAATCTCACAAAGGTACTAAGCGTTTTCCCTCTGCCTTCTCTAGATCAGTGCTTAAGATGCCAGGAGATAAACTATCAAAGAATTTGGTGTTTAGTATTTCATACAAATACTACAGTTATTATTTCTCCCATGGAAAAAACATACTTGGAAAAAGTGAACAGTGAACAACAGACTTGTAATATCCCTATTTTATTCTAGCAGCAACACATAAAAACAAAATTATTCTGCAAGACCTTAGTTGTACCAGAAGGCACGAGATCAGTAAGTGCCCCAGACTCACTGCTTCTAATGTCAACACAATGATTAGGAGAAAGGACAGCATTCCATATGACACAAGACAGCTGCTTGTGCCTTAAGCAGGTGGTAAGCAAAGACTGCTGGAGAGGACAAGTGAGGGCTTCCACTTGGAGCTGGGCTGTGGTATGAGCTTATTCAGTCAGGATGTTGCCTCCATGCAGAAATGGAACATGTCTAGGATGGAAAAAGATAAGGATAGGAAAGGCAGGAAAGGCATCAAGACACAGATCATCATTGTACAGAGAAGAGCTTGGCTGACTTTCAGATGAAGAAGGACCCACATCCACTCAGCAATCAGCAGGGTGTTGTCTGAAGAGCTGTTAACAAGCCAACTTTGAAGAGTCGTGGAAACAGTAGCATGGAGTCTGTGCACAGGCTGAAACACACCTTTCTGTGCATTTTTAAAGGTATTTAAGCAAAAGAGTGAAAGTTCTTCATATTGGCTCAGTGCATTTTAGATAGTTCAAAAAACTTAAAACTGACAATAGGTTGCCTCAAAACAGGTGAGAAGTATATAATAGCACATAGAAGAGATACTGGGACCTGGAACATCTTGCCAAAGTACCATTACCACACGAGCCACTTCTTAGTGGGGAAAAAGTGAAATGGTCCCAGTTTTGCCAAGGGAAAGGGGCATATGTACAGTTCTCTGTAACACCTCACCCCTTGGTTCAGCAAGCTCTGTGCAAGTCAGTCACAGGGCAGCTAAACAACCATCTCTTCAGAGGCAGGGCCAGCTCCACATCGAGCTTATTCTGTTCCACCAGCTGGCTTGTAAGCAGTGAAGATGAAATCAGGGACTATATTTATTCTCCCTGCCCGGTCATATCTTTCTATAGATCGCAGGCTGGGCCCTGCTTCCTTGAACAGGATCCTGGAGACTAGTAAGCAAAGGAGGGCATAAATCATTGCCTCGAGTTCTGTCAGAAGCACACCGAACCAACCATCCATACTTGGAACAGGTGCACTGAAGGCAAGCAGGGACACTGTCCCATTTGGAGTAGTGGGGGAGGGCTTGCAGAGAAGCTGTTCCTCTCCTGGAGCCTACTCTTAACTTTTCACCCTGCAACTGGGTTATTTACCTTCTGCAGTTCACCAGTCCAGTCAACTAGATGTGTTCTACCAAACACCAGTCCATGCTAGGTCAGGCCCCAGCTAAGTTCCATTGTAGTCCACCGTACTTTGCTTTTGCTCTCACTCGTTTCTTTTGTGGTTCATTTCACTCTCTGCTCTGACACATTCACTGCAAAGCTGAAATATTCCAGGGACCATGCAGAATGTTTCGTAAATTAATACAGTCTTAAAACACAACTGTAATTTTTCACCAGTAACTTTAAAAGTCACCCATCGTGAAAAGTAATGCAGACATAGAGCAACAAGGACTGTGTCACTAATTTATGCTTAAAAACCATGGGGTGGACTCTCAAGTTATATTTTAGTTTGAGTAACATTTTAAGCAAGTATTAATCCTGAAAGAAGCAGTGCTACCCTCACCTCAACCATGGCTGCTCATTCCCACTCTCATTGTCCTTGTAAACCCAAGCAGTAGAGCAGCATCCAGATTGAGGTTCAGTTTTTTTCCCTTTCTGGCTGCGTCAGTTTTAAGCTAGATCACTTCCCTGGTGGACTCCATAGCACAAGCACAAAAATGTTTGTGCCAGCATAGAGCAGGAATTGATGTCTGGCTGAGAATACTAACACTTGCTTAGCCTCAGGGTGATCAGAGTTACCTAATATATATTGCTCTTTGCAGATACAATGATGTGTGTACTCAGTAAAACCATCCATTGTAGATAAGGCCGTGTAAACAAGACCCCACCCATGCCCCCACAGTCAGAGCAATCTGTTTCCTTGCTCAGGGAACAACCGCCTGAGGGGTGGACAGAAACGAGCAAAATGAGTTGTGAAGTGCTCCATATGAAGCTTCAAGGCATGCATGGAGCATCCCATGATGGGGCCTGCAGAGTCAAGCAGATTCCAAGGTAGGAGGGAAAAAAAAAAAAAAAACCAAGCACTGACTGGATAGTTACAGGGCTGCCTTCCATAAGATCCTTGCTACTGCTTTGAGAAACAGTCCACCTTGGGACTTGTAACCAAATACTGGGCACTCTGCCTTTGCTTTTTAGTCAGGTGGCTTCTTCCAATGCTAGGCTAGAGAATCCAGGCCAGACCAGCTTTTTGTGGACAAAATCAAGAGAGAAATTTCAACTGTAGAAAAGATCAAAAATCAAATTCAAAAGCATGTGTACCACCTATAAAGTTGAATTCTGCTACAGCTCCTAGCCAGTGCTCCTCTGCATTCAGGGCTGGGTATCTAGCTAGCTAGCTAGATGAGAATAATCCATGTGAAAGATATTTGTGTCACGACTATGAGAAAGCAAACTACAACAAAAGGGAGTGGACAGAAAAGTCTGCTTTCTGCCCTTCTTAAGGTCTGAAAAGTGTACCTACTTAGCAAACCGAAGGTGTTTGCACATCAGCAGACCTATTCAGGGGTTCAGGAGCTGAACTTCTGCCCTGCAGGATCAGAGATGCAGACCTTTACCTGCTCCTACCTCCAACAAGAACGGTGGAGACGGCAGAGAGAGATACCATAAAAAATACTTAGCATATCATGAAGCCACTAGATTACACGTATCTAAAGATTAGTTCAGTAGTATGCCCAGTTCTGGGATCTACCTTGATAGTCCCCTGAAAAAGACATCTGTAACTCTTTCTGATATGTGAATGTTAAAATCTTAACCGATTCTCCAAGATACAACTTGAAGCAACCAACTGCATCAGCTTGGGAACACCTGAGAGAAGGGGATTCATCCAGAGCGTCACTTGGTACAAGACAAGTGGCTTGCATGGGGCAGGCTGCCTGGAGTGTCGTGACATGCCCTTTCTTTCTCCTTACCGTACATCTTGCCTTCGTCTGACAAGATAATCTTCCGCCGACCACATGGTGGGTAGATGGCTAGCGCTTCCTGGAAGCTCTGCTCGATGTCCGGACTCCACACCCCCTCGGCGTCATTGTCAATGGGTTTATCCAAGGCCTCGCTGCCCCCCGAGTCGTTGCTCCCCTCAGGGGAGGTGGGAGAACTCCACTCGTTGGAGGTAATGGTGCCAGCTAGAAACTCCAAGGTGCCACGTGGAGAAGCAGACTCAGAACCTGCAATGGCGAGCACAGCGCAGGTCAGTTGCAAGTTTTCCTCTCTAGGAAAATGTGGAGATACTAAAGGGAAAAAAAAAGTTAAAAAACGTCAGTGAGGAGAGGTTTTACTTCAAGTTTACCTTAAACGGTAACTCAACCATGTGCTTGATTTCTATTTATGTTGAGATGAAAATCTTTTCTGACAAAACAACCTGCTCCAATCTCTCTTTGGCTCATTAACTCTCTGTCACTTCCCAATTTTCCTCAGATGTGTCTTCTTATCTGTCTTTATCTCCTTATTTCTTTCTCCCTCTGCTGTTATTATCCCTGTAACTGTTATTTAACTCTTTGAAGCACACACACAGGGATTCAGTCTGTGTGAAAGACTATACAAAATATAGCAGTGATGTATCTAGTAATCACTGAGCACGGGAGCACTGGGGTTGAAATCTTCTTAGATACTGTTTCACTGGATCAGAGTTAGCAGTCAGTGTCATTTTTAACACTGACATTTCTTCTCAAGGATCATCTGCGCTTTTAAAAGCCGTTCCTGGAGCCTGACAGTTTAATGCAATGTCTCCCAAATCTCAGCACCATATTCTGGCAGGAGCAGAAAGCACCACGAGTAAAGGCATAAAAGCACTAGGTTGCAGGTCAAGAACCTAGGTGCTTTGCCTATTTCTACTGCTCACCTTCAGATCGACCTTTGGCAAATTCCTTCAGTTCCATCTGCCTCTCTGCCCCCTTATCTTTTACTGGTCCCAGGCTATTAGATTTGCCACTGGGCAGGAGCAGAAATTAGTTTCTCATTGAACCTAAGCAGGCAGCTGCTAGCTCTTGGAAACTACAATAAATTACAGTCTACTTATAAATGCCTACGGTAGAGGCTGTAGAGGCCGAAGCCACTGAGCCGAGCTGATGAAACACTCACTGAGAAAGACTTAAGACCACACAGACACTTCCAGTCAACCATCAGGAAGACAAATGCCTCCTAAAGACACAGATCACTCCTCTTGCTTAATCCCAAAGCTGTTCGTTTACCATTTTAATAGTTTTGCTTATCTGGGCTACAAAGAATATTCATAAGCCAGCATCTGAGAAGCCAGCCAGAGAGTTCAGCACTTCCCTGTGTTTCAACACTGAGTTGTGTAGCAAGAAAATCAGAATAAGGATTTTTTTTCTGTGAGCAACAGGATCAAACCTGTACTGAAAAAGAGAGTAAGGAGAGGGCTCTGACATGCCAAGTCTATAGCTCAGAAATATCACATTAAAAATATAAAGGGGGAGAAACTGGAGCATAGTCTATGTCAAAAACTAGATAGAAAATAAAACCATGCAGTTATGCTATGCCCTAGTTGATAAAGAGGAAAAGTAGACCATTCATTACACTTCAGAAGTTTAAAAATTCAGGACTCATGGCTCCAGAAACTCTTCAGACATCAAATTTTTTTAAGTCTTTCTTTGGTTTCTTACCTCTTTGGATTTTGTTTACAAAAATCTTCTCTGAGACCATAATGATGAGATTATTTTTTTTTAAGAAAAACTGATATTCTTTAGGAATTTTAACATTTCAAGAGCTGAAGTTGTAAAAAGATTTGACAACACTGGCTTTTAGAAGGTTTTTCTGCTCCTTAATGACTTTAGGTGGGAGCAGATGCATATTTTATGTCTCCATAACCCACCAAAAGGTAAGGAAACAAGTAAGACAACACTGGGTCTTTTAGTAATTCCTAGACACATTGTACTGTGCAGCATTTTAACAAGTGCTTCACAAAGACATTTAGAAAACCCAGTTTACAACTTATTTCCTGTTAGAACAGGTGAACTACTCTCCATCCATCCATTTCAGCCCCTATATCAGATTATTTCAATCCCCTTGACCCACAGTATACATTTTCAGAACTCTAAGGAACGTGAGAAGAAAAAATGAAATGGGAGTTGAGAGGGGCAGGGCAGAAAGGGCAACTCACACTTGGCCTTTACCAATGGGACAGGCATCTCAAGCACACTGTCAATGGCACTAAAGCAGACAATGTGACTTTAAGAGACCCTGAAATGAAGGGTAACAGTTGCTTCCCGTACCAAGAATCTACCATGAACACATCACCTTTTACTGACAGATGCTAATAAAACCTTATATGGGTATTCAAGAGATTGTCCTGCTGCAGAATTAGTGTTGAGGAGTAAGCTTTCCACAGGGAGACTCTGACAGACAAACAGAAGTTCCAAATGTTCTTCTTCTTTTGAAATTTCCCCAAGCATCCCTAGTCCCTAGAGGCTCTCAAAACCCCCTGTAGTTAATGTACATTAAAATCTCCACAAACACAAGGCACAGACTAGTTTTAACTCAGGCTGACAGACTGAGAAATGGAAGGGTTCAGAAAGAATCCTAAGGTGTGACAGCAAGTGTATTCATGGTACCACCTGCACTGAGAGCTGCAAGTCTCATAACAGCCAGCAGGCTCCACACGAGAAGTGAAAACATGCTCTGCCTGCTCAACTGTGTGACTCCCATAGCCATGGTCACTGGAAGCTACTCCTCTGCTGTCAAGCCAAATCTCTTAGCAATGCATACAAGCAGACAAAGTCATCTAGGGAATGAATGACTATCATGACCATAAAAAGCACCTACTTTGGATACAGTTATTTTCATCTCCTTAATGTCCATGCTGACACAGAATACCTAGCAGATGATTTTATCATGGCATGCTCCTAGGTTGAAACTAAGTAAATATATCTGAAGCACAACTCTCCTCCTCCCACATTCACACCCTAGGAGTCGTTGCCTGATCATTCCATGTTTTACAAGGCTCTGCATCTGCACTAGCACTAAGTGCTTTTGGTGACAAAGGAATCTCTTGGTCCTTTCCATTCCTTCAGAATAACTGGAGGAGAAAAAACATTCTCTTCAGTTTAGTGTCAGCTCTCCAGACTCTCTTCTCCAAACATGAAAGAAAAGTTGCACCAACTTGAGCAGATGTCATTTTTACATTCAGGGAAGTCCACTAAGCAAGACACTGAATATGTGAGCTTTCTCTCACATGGTGTAAATCAAGAGAGATATGGAACATAATAGCAGTGACAAAAGAAATTATATAAATCTTGAAGTGACTAGATATATTTTTTTATGCTTCTTACTTTTTGTGCCTCAACCAGCAATGCTAGTCCTGTCCCAAGCTACAGCTAGGTCAGTAGAAACTGAATGTGTTATTGTGGGCAATCCCAACTTTTCTATACCTTGGGGCCTGATTCTGCTTTCCCTTCTTGGTACAAAAGCTATTCCTGAGGGATGATGAGAAAAGTGGAACTGTACAGACTATAAAATCAAGGATGTTTGGCCATCTCCAGCTGAAAACTCTGTAACCACCCAGGCACTAACACAAATTGGACTTCTTTTTGATAACTTCTGAAGAAATTCCAGAGATTGAAATAGCCATGAAAATCCTTATAACTCTATGCCTCTAGATTAGTAAGATGCCAAGGGCTGAAAGGGCCTGCAAAGTTTTCTTAAATAATGTTGCTTAACTAGCAAGCTCCAAGTGCAATTCCAGGCAATACTCTATGCTCAGAGGCAATAAACAGTAATTCAGGGAGTTCCAGTTGGGTTCTGTCTGGAGTCTGTGGCTCTGCTTTCACTGAACACTTCAGGCCTGTTTCCTGCATTGTTGATTTGTACTCACTGGTGGCCAAGATGACCACTCATTAAACTAAGCAAAGCAAACCAAAGAATCTGGGAGCTAAACCCTGTGGTAAATGGCAAATTAAAAAACTGGCAGTGGAATCACTTCCCATGGAATGAGCAATCTGGTGAAAAACAGAGCATTTTTCAGAAATGTGAGAATGTTGAGTGTCTTATTTGTAATAAAGGCTTGAATAATATTCATTAGTAACTACTTTGACAAAATAGAAATGTTTAAGTTAGCATCCAATCAATAGTTGCTAGATGTATACATCTTGGTTACTCTAATGGTGATTTCTATTACTGAGTGTTCTAATATTGTAAATATTTTAGTACTTGTATCTTTTTCTCAAGTTTTGCCTGTGGAAGAGTTTGTAATCACAAAGCTTTCTTCTGACATGGAGGGAATTTGATTCTGAAAGCACTAAACAGACATCCCAGACATGCTCAGACAATTGCTTCCCCATTTGAACTCCCTCAACAGGTACAGTTCTTAAGATCAGAGGTGTCAGGGGATGTTGTCCCGTTCTCATAATAGCAAGTTTTGCCAGAGGTCATAGGGCTTAGTGTTTGTTCTGTTTAGATTCCCTCAGTTAAAACTTATGCCCCATTCCTTGGCTCTTGTAAATCTGCAATTGTACCTTACAGTTTTTCTTATTCTGATCCCACTCTTATTTTACTGAGAGATGATGAACAATTATTTTTGTGGGGTCAAGTCATGGGTTCTCTCCCAGGATCGAAGACAGAAGGCCCCTCACAGCACATCCACCTCCTCACCACAGTATCTCTATTTCCTTCTTCATGTTTCCCTCTGTCAAATTACTGTTTCTTATTCATCTTGTTCCCTGTTCTTCTTTCTGCCATGGCCCATCTCTTAACGAGTCACTCACAAAGGAAGGTTTTGGGGTCTGAGGAAAGCAAAACCATGGAGAAAGCAAAAAAACCTTACAGCTCCAGCAGCTTTGGTTTAAGTGTTCCAATTTCGGTAATTTCAACACTAACTCGTTTCCTTTCACACATGGTATCTCATTGAGATTCAGAGATCCTGCAGGGCTAGACAGCTGCCAAGAGCCCTTCAGTAAGGTCTCATTGACAGGGAGCACATCTTTAACAGACTCCATAGTCTGACACATCTGCTTTCTAATATTAATCCCTCAGTCATTACTGTTGGTAACAGCTCCCTCTTAAGCGTTTGTGGCAGCTGCTCAACACAAAATCATACTTTCCTGAGGATCTGAAAAATTGCAGCCAGTTGTCTCCAGTTGTTCAGTTTTCTTAGAGCTGCTCTGTCCAAAGAAACTCCCCCTCCTCCATGGCCATCCCCTTTCCCTGTTGGAATTGATCACAACACACTATCCAGAGAGGTCCCTATTCACTCACCTCTCCAAGGTAGGAACGCTTGCCAGCACAGCCGTGTGGAGTCTGACAGTGCAGTTCCACTCCTGCTCCTGAGCTGGCAGCGCTCTGAGAAAGTCACTGTGCTTTACTAAGAACATCCCATCATCCTTGGTGTCATTCAATGGAACTGCAAGCTGTGGGGGCGGGGGCTGCTTCTCCTTACAGGTATTCCTCGATGTCATTGTAATGCAAACAAAACCAAACAATTCCGGTATTCATCTGGTAACATGAACCAAATAGTGCTACTATAGAGGATCTGAACTACAACATTTTCATATCTGATCAGCAGTCAAACTGCGAATTAAAAAAATTTAGTTCAACCAGAACAGATGCTCAAACCATAGAGCAGTTTATAACAGTAAGATAATCTGGAAACAGGAACAACCAGTCGATTACTTCAATCCAGAACAGCTAACAAATGAACTTACACAATGCAGTCATACAAGGAAATTTGGGTTTAGGGGAACAACAATTTGAAATACTAAGAAACCTATTGCTCAAGGTACAAGATGGAAGATAGCATTCCAACTTACCAGAGGAAGAAGGCTGGGAAATTCTATGGGACACTACAATAGTATCTTAGTTCCTCTGAAAGAGAAGAATGAGTGCAATCAGTAGATGAGCAGCTTCAAGACCGTTCAACTCAAAGACTGCAGGAAAAACATACTAGAAGGGGAAAAGATGGGAAAACAGCTATTCAACGATAACTCAAGGTCTGTTAAAGCTTGCAGGCAAAAGAGGACAAAAATCATGGACATGTTTACAGAGAAAAATAAAGATGCAACTGTAATAAGTACTAATTAGCACTGAACTGTATCTAGGAAGGTAACAGCATTTTTGCAGCACCAGACAGCAACAAGTTTCTAAGGCCCCTTAGGAGCTGCACTCCCATCATTAAGCCAGCCTGGAGCCAGAGCCACTCAGTTTCAGCAGAAGATCCGGGAACAGTGGAGATGGGTGGGTGCAGTTCACTGAGCCTTTTGAGGGGGCTTCACTCAAGCACTCCGTAACAGCTTAGCCAAATGGTGAGCCTGGCTATAATCTTACTTTTTGCCCAGAGCATCCTGCAATCCTGAGCAATGCTGGCCATTCCCAGTGAAGAGCCCTATCCACCTAGGACACCAGAGTAATGCTGCATAATCCAATGAATAAAACCAGTTAAGGTAAGTGTTACTTGCTGCAGGTGAAGCAAAAGCTCTTAGCTGGCAGCAGTGCCAGACAAAGAGGAAAGAACTGATATTTTCCTCTATGTATTGGGCAAGGTAATTTACTCATTACATCTAAAAGCTGCATGGTGAGATTTTTGCCTCTGTCTCACCTCTGAATAAGACTGGTTTACGAAGGACCAAGCACTACAATCCTCAGATCATATCCAGCATAAGGTCGGGCTCCAGCTGAATGGTTGTCACACTGCCTAACACAAAATCAAGCTCGCTTTGTTTGCTACACCAAAACCGCCTGCAGCAGCTGCTGTTCAAAAGGCACCTGACTTCCCGAGCAAAGCAAAACAACTCTTAAATTATTGCAGTAGCTAGCTCTGGCTGAAACAGAGAGAGGATGTAGTGTCCAGCAGAGTGATATAAATCAAAGCAAGGAGAGAGCAGAACTTCTATCAGTGCAGCCCTGGATAATGCAGTCAAACAGGATGTGATGAGATAAGGCTGTGGGTGGCCTTGCACACCATCCAATCGGTTACATTTGCGATAAAGGAAACAGAGCACAGAGCCTTGCTGCCCTGAGGAGGGAAGAAAAAAATCCCATGAACCAACAACAAAACCCAAAGGCTGGTTCTGATCCCACTAGTCTAGGGGTGGCCAGCTTGGGGATCAATCCTGAGTGATGGGTAACTGATGCACAGCTCCCAGGCACAGGCCACATCATAAGGCCATCAGCCTTGGACTGACAAAATGACTATGGCGTGATTAATGTCTCAGCTGGGAGGGAAAAATGAGCCAGCAAGGGCAGCAGAGATTGACACTGCCAGGTTGTCCTGGGATTGAGCCACACAGTGGGCTGGCCCCAGCTCTCAAAGGAACAGTGGAATTCCTGGGGAGTCACTGTTATCTCCCATGCGGGAACTGTTCCCAGAGCTCCCATTCTCCCTGACTTTCCAAGACATGTGGCATGTGTTTCCCAGCTTCCCAAACAGATGAAGGTTGTGGCAGGGTGAAAATGGTTAGTCACCCTCTTGCTGGCAGCAGCAGTGACCACGAGTCATTCTCCCATCAAGCACAGAGCTGTTTAGAAAGCAAAGACCCAGGAGGAAGTCAGATAATCAGTCCCTTTTCTATCACGGAATCACTGGTAGTGTTAGTTAATGTGTTAAAATTATAACTGTCCCTTGAACTACAGACAAGTGCAGATATTGACAGATTAAAATTACTTGAGTCTTACCAAACCAAGCTAGAGACAGAAATAAACAAAGCTGAGCATTTTCCCAAAGAGTATTATTCACTTAATTATTAGAGGATAGGGAACCTTTAATAGCAACCTAAAAAACCCCTTGCTCCTAAACCCACCTAAACTCAGTTGTCCTGAAAATCTCACCATCAGGCTCAAAAGCCTGCATTTTACCTATGAAAAAAAGTACAGCACAAAGACGAAAGTGAACCACCCAACAGCAAAATCAGAGTGGAGTTAAAATCTAGACAAGAACTTCAAGACAAGAAAAGGTTAACTTTAAAAGCGATTTGCAATTGCCAGTGGTTTAACTTCAGAGGGACTCATGTTCAACACTGTCTGGAAATAGAACATCTTTTGAGTATTTACTGGCAATTAACACTAAATTGAGACTCATAATGCCCATTTTATGATATCCAAATCAAATCCTTATTTCCTAATCCTGCCTCCTGTTCATGACATCTTTCAACCTCTTGTCTAGGACTCAAAGGTAGATGTTCCAGAAAAAACTCACAACTGTGACGTACTTAGCTTCCCATAACACTAATGGCAGAACTGCACATGAACTCAGACAGAAGACAGATGTTTGCAAACCTCATCCAAAGTGGTGAAAATGTTTAGCTCCAAGACTATAGTCAGTCTCCAAGAAATGAAATAGATGAACCTGGGCTAAGAGACTTACAAGAAAACAGACAGAGACACTGACCACACAACCTGTGACTTCCACTTCTGCGGTGCTTGCAGGTGGTCTGTTTTGTGGGCATGACCTGTCTGGCCAGGGCTAAGCCCTCTACTAAAGCCTCAAGACAAATGCAAACCACAATCAGGCAGAACAGGTATATAAAATGGGAGCAATGCTTAGTGCTCCGTTGACTTTTCCTCCTTCAGTCAACCAATTACACGTGTGCTTTGATTTTAGTAGTAGTCAGACATGAGCTTAAAGGAGTTTGAAACTTGTGATAACACAATGACTAAGTAAAGAATACCTGTCATGAAAGATCTTCATCATATGAAATGAACCCTACTCATGGCTACCAACCAAGCTTCACTCCCTCGGGGTACTCAGACACCCAGCTCACTTTTGGAGCACACGCTCCATCTGGAACATGCAGAAGGTAAACATTCACAGCTTACAGCAAAGTTGGTCACTTCTTAAGGCTGACACTGGGGAAAGTCAAACAGATTTGGTTTCCTGTAAGAGTCTGAGATTTCCTAGCAGACAAACACACACCAGCCATTTAAACCAGATTCCAGTTCTCCTATTAGTTTGATACATGGGACAGTAAAGCTGTCCTCAACTCAGATTAGTGTAATTTTGAGTTCAAAACTCTTTCCTTTCTCTAAATATGGCATAAACAAGCTGTCATTTCCAACCTGCTGAGAACAGAGTGATTTCACAGAAAGAAAATGAAAATAATGAGAATCTGTAATTACAACCCCAACCCTCAAACAGGTATCAGTAAGAAAGAAAAAAAAGGAAAAAAAAAATAAAAAGAAATGCCAAAACTGAAAAAGTTAAACTTGTCCCCAGATATTGCAGGAAAGCATGAACCTTCTAAATTATCTCTTTGCCCTTCCAGACCCTTCTCACCAGGAAGGTCAACAGGTTATATACCTTCTGTTGGATTAATCTACAGGAGAACAAGGGCAGCTAGCCAAGCAAAACTAGATTCTTAAAGGGACACAGCCAACAACAGACTCTACTCCAGTTTTTAAAGCATGTTCTTACAAATAAAACCTGTGACCAAAAGGAAAAGACACTTCTCTATTTTTCAGTTAGCATACAAGCTGATAGAAACAGATTTACATTGTTTCCCCTGCACAGTTATTTTCTTCTGACCATATAGACCTTTCACAAATAGGGCATAGAAATAAATAGGATTTTATTATTTTTATAAAAATAATTCAAAGAGCAGTGAGTGTGCTTGGAGATAATCTTCTTATACCAACCTCTCTTTTACACCTCCCTTTTTTTTTTCCCCTAAGCTGACAAGATTTTCAGACCAAAAGACCAGTCTAAGTCTGGCTAATCTGGTACCAATGAGCTTTATTTTGAGGACCTGCTATGGAGATGTATGATCAGGTAAAATGAACTTAAGACACATCAGCAAATCCTCCCTTTCCATTTCAGCACACACATGCTCCATGCTCTCTTGACGTTTCCTGCTTCAGTTAAAGCAGTCCTGGTTATAAGAAATTAGACTTTACCTGCACATCTGTCATTAATGGTTACCATACTGTTGGAAAGGAGGTGCTTGGAGGACTACACTGATTTATTTTCTCTTTGGCAATAGCAAAGCAGATGCTTCAAAAGCTTGTACCCACGGCACTCATGTCTTAGAAATACACCAAAGTAAAACACCTACCCTTTGGCAATCACATTCTAACAAAGGTAAGAAAAAGGTAATTATAAATCTACAACAGAACAGAAAAACAGAGCCAGTGACTCAGCCAGTGGCACCAGGAACTGGAAAACCTGCCCCTCCCTAGCAGGAAAACGTCTAACTCATATGGTGTTAAAAACAAAGCAGAGTGACTGCATCATCTCCAGAAAAAGGAGGACCTGAGGGGCAGGAACAATAAAAACAAAAATCCACCAACCCTCCCCCACCAAAAAGAACCCAAAAACCCAAGAACCCAAAATACCACCTCCAAACCCTAAAGAACTCTTTCTAATCATGTAGTCTCAGATCTTGTAAAGAGCTCCACGCAGGCGAATTCCTGACTTTTTTTACAAGGCTCTACAAAGGAACACGTTGGGCATTTATTTAACATGGTGGTTGACAGAAGTTGGAGAGAGGAGCATCCGTTACTATAAACCTTACTAATAAACTTGATTGCTCTTCAGAGCAGGATGGAATTGCTGTGAAGGTAGAGAATGGAAAGAATACAGTGCACAACGTAATAAGTTTAGACTTAGAATACTATTTGTTATTCTTTAAGGAAATCACAGCTAAAAATTGGCTTTGGTTGTTCATATTATTAGAAAATTAACAGCTTCAAAAATAAGCATAATGATACATGTTATATAACATAGATATGATGTATAATGATATAAAAAAAAAAACAACCAACAAACCAAACAAAACCAACAGGTACAGGGGCATGCATCTACTGGATTGCTGCAGGGATCTTTGCTAGTCCAGTTGCCTTTGACATCTTAATTAAAGATCTAAGACTGAATAAAGGTAATGTTAATGAAACTTGCATGATACAGAATGACATTTACAAACACTGGTGGATAGAAACTACTCAAAGGGAGTTTGCATAAAAACAAAGGAAAGAAGCAAGGGAGACAAATAAGACTATGTGGAAAAAGTAATGCAAAGAAAATGAAAAAATAACAATGAAAAGAACCCCAGAGATAAAATCAAGGAAAAAAGCCCTGCCAGAAGCGGGAGAAAGACATGCAAAAGTGAGAATGTTGAACAAATGACAGAGTTGTCAGCAAAGCAAATGCTTCTGCAAAATGACCAATGTGACTTTAATCTGCCTGGGCTCAGATATCACTTCAGGCAACAAAGAGAGATGAATCACCTCCAATTCATGGAATATCCAATCTCATTCTGCAGAAGGAACACAGATAAACTGAAGAAAGTGAAAAGAGTATTAAAAAAACACATTAGGAATTATTAGAATAGACATTGAAAAATATTAAAATTTTAGCCTCAGTCGTAGCTTTAGGAACTTAAAAGATGCAAATGCAGAGCTAGAGAATAAAGAATCATTCAGAGAAACAGCAAGGCAAAAACTGTTCCAACAGAGTAAGAAGACTTTTCTGATGTACATTGGGTGATGAAAAAGTTGCCCAAGAAAATTTTACATAGTATTTGAGGGGATGGGAACCAAACCAAATCCAACAAATGAACAAAAGACAAACCTCGCCTAAAGTGAAAGTATAATAGATCTTTAAAGAAAGGTAACACTGAATTTTCACTTTCTTAAGATACAGCTGTGGCCAGAAATTCATTTCACTATCACAGGAACTACTGCAGACGTGATCCAAGGAACAACTTAAGGTGTGGAAAAATGGCAATGTTGCTAAGAAAATACCCCCATTCTTCCCCGACTGCTCACCCTCCAGTCATTGCACCCCCTCCTCCAGACACTCCAGCACGTGACCGTATGATTAACTTGCCTGGAGAACAGATGTGGCTGAAAACTAACTTGCTAAAAGAGTGTTATTTTTCATCTGGATCAGCCCCCTGACCCAAGTCAGTGAACAACAGTGCCAGTGGCCATGCCAGCAACAAAGCAGAGAGGTGTAACAAGTAAGGAAATGGACAGTTTGAGGATGTGTGGACAGGTTCTCTCCACAGCAGTGCCAGCCTGAAGTCTTTGTGGACCCACCCCTTGGGTTATGCTGGGACAGAACCAAGAGCTGAAAGATACAATCAGAAAAGGACACAATACTAAGGAAGGAAAGCTGTGAATAAGCATAAGGTCACTCCAAACAAAGATGAAAGTAGCATCTCTTGGTGACTGTACTTTTCAGCAACCCTCTCAAAACTACAGACTGTATTTAAATTCTGTGAAACAAATACCTGAGTAAGAAAGTCAACGGCAACTGTGATTTTATGTAAGCCACAAGCAAGATTGGGCGCCATAGAGCCATTTTTCTCTTTAAAATTTCACGATACTATTTTCATACCATATTTCCACAAGTGTTCTGTAAAACACCAACATTAAGACACTTGCCACAATAATAACCTAAAATACTTCAAAGCCATTGGTAGAACTAATTTAAAATCCAAAAGACGTAGCAGAAACCAAGACAGTGGAGAAATTCCTAGCACCCATTCTCATGCACACTTATTTGCTTCCAAGATCACCTCCAAGAGAATACAAACAATGAGCCGATAGTCCAGTTTAGAGATTGATAGACTTTGTTGCCTGCTTGAGTTCGAGGGAGCCATCCACAGAGGGATTTAGTAAGAACTCAGAAGGTGACTGCACCCACTGGCTGGCTGACCTTGGATTCTGCCAATCCAAGTTCCAGAGAAAACTGGAGTCCCTCAGCATTCAGCAGCTCTAATAAAGAAGCCCCCCTGTATTCACTCTTCAGTCGTGAGAAAGAAGCCTATCAAAACCAAAAGGCTTTAACTGCACAGGTGATAACACAGCAGCTTCAACCCAGCCCTAGCACTTGCTATATATCCACTCTGCTTTCCCCCTTGTTCTGTTCCTCTCGCTCCTCCCCGTTACTCTCTGCCCTGTCCTACTGCCTACTTCCTTCTGCAGGAGAACAATAAAACCTCTTACATCTATACAGACAGATGGACAGACAGGTGAACGAATGCTCCGCTCACTCTGCACACAGACACCGCAATAAGGTCTTGGGGAAGCCGATCTGTTCGCAGTAATAGGAAAAGGGGTGAGGGGAAAAAACCCTAAATCTCCTTCTCTCCCACCCAGTCCCCCGCGTTTGAAAAAGTATTTTTGCTGTTTATTTGTAGAGGAGCCGCAGAACTCAACTTTTAAGGCAAGAAAGCAACACGAGTGTAACTTCAGGTTGAACAAAGGCAAAATTGGTAATTAGTTGTGGTTAGTTCTGGGGTTTTGTTTGGTTTTGGGCGTTTTTTTAACTTACATATGACCATTCACTTTAAAACACTTTACAGAAGTCCTTAAGCGCGTTGAGTTACGTTCTTCTGCAAAAAAGGCCCATCTTTACCATCCCATGCAAGAGATTATTTAAACGGAATTATCTACGTAAGATAAGAAATTCCTTGGGAAAGCTTTTTGTTTGTTTTTTGTGTCTGTTTGTTTGTTGTTTTTAATCCTTTCCGACGGCATGCCACTAAAACTGAACCCTTAACTTCAGAAAAACTGAACTGGGAAAAACATTATTCCCTCATCTTTTGGTGAATACTCTGCAACAACCCACACTCTTTCTCTCAGATAGGCTTCCTTAGGAAATTTTGTTTTGTTTTTCTAAAAAACATCTTCCATAATTTACATTAAAATCTATTACAGAAAGCACTGCTTTTCCTCTCTACCGTCCCCAAGCACATCTCTACGAACGGTACAGAAACCTTTTTTTTTTTTTCTTTTTCACATTAGCGCTGTAGTTTTCAGCCGATGCGACAAGAGACCGAGTTCCCCAAGTGCCATCGCCGGCAGCCCCTTCCCGACGGGAGAAGCCGCCGGAGCCTCCATTGAGGATGTTCCCATCGCTTCCTTTGTACGCCTGTGCCTCCTCTGTCGCACATGACCGGGTCCCAACTCTCCCTTCCAGCCCGTCTCCCTCAGGCACCCGCGCCCCTTCGCCCCGCGCGAAAGCGACCGTAAAACAGCGTGTCCTGACCTGAGCGAGGCAAGAGCGGCTGCGGTTCCGTAGGGGCAGCGGGGACCGGCTTCAAATCCTCCTTCAGCTCCAGGACTTTCTGCCAAAAGAGCACTGAGCGCTGTTACTGCGCGCCTGCCCCTCGCTCCCGCCCGATCCCCACCCCCGAGCCCTCAGGGGTGGGAGCGGGGGCTGGGACAGGGGGAGCGGGCGGGTCAGCCTCTCGTTCAGCATCGCCGCCTCTAATCCGAGAGAAAGAAAAAAAAGTAGGCGAGGAGCGGCTCCGGGTGGGCCCTCGCGGGACTTCCCTTTCTCGGTCCCGCGCGAGGCGCTGGAGAGACGCGAACAATGCCGGACGCCGGCGGCGGCGGCGGGAGTGGATGGATGGGATGGCAGATGGTTGAGAGAGCAGCGGGGGGCGCCGGGCCGGAGGAGCGGCAGGCCACAAAAGCGCACACTCACTCACCTCGCAGGAGCGCCGACGAGCGCGCCGGCGCGAGCGGAGGCGGGCCGCGCGCCGCGGGGCGGCCGCGCGCCTATACCCTGAGTGCGGTCAATAGCGGCAGGGAGTTTTGGGGAGGAAAAGGAGGGAGATTTTATTCCCAGGAGTTTGCAAAGGAGGAAGCCGGAAGTGAGGAATTGCTTAGGAATGAGAGTTGGTATGAAAATTTGAACGCGCGAGGAGAGGACGAGGGGACTGCCGGCTAAGAGCAGGCGGCTGGGACGCGGTGGGATGGGGACTGCCGGCCGGGCGAGGAGCAGCACGGAGAAGGCCGAGGCGGGGCTGGGCAGTCCGGCCGGGGGCTGTGTGTGACCGGGGCGGAGCTCCAGTGGGAGGGAAACGCGACGCCAATGGCCGGAGAGGGGCCCCCGCGAGGGGCGGCGGAAGGAAACTCCGGAGCGGGGGAGGGGGCCGGCTCGGAGTTCTGGAGCGTGGGGCGGGACGCGGGCCGCCGCCTCCAGGGATCGAGAGCGGGCGCGGCGCCCGGCCACGGGAGAAGTTGGAGTCTGCGGCCGCGAAGGGCCGACCTCAGCCGGGGGAAGATCCCTGGGAACGCCGCTGCTTGCCTGGTGCTTTCTCCGGGGCGGGACTCCGGCGATGGGCCGAGCGCCCCGGGAGGGGGCTCCGGTGCCGGGGACACTCCCGCCCGCCCGGGCGGGACACGGCTTCCCTGGGTAATCCCTGCCAGCCGGTCCCGGCCCGCCGGCAGCGCTGCTTCCAAGCCCCTTAGAGACGTGCCGTGATTTCCACCCAGCATAGCTGAGCCCCTGCGAAACGAACAACTCAACCCCAACACGGCAGAGTGGTTATCCCAGGCGGCAAACTACTCGCCTAACAGCAAAGCGATGTCCCCTGTGGGTTTTCTCAGTCTCACGTCGAAGCTGCTCTTTTCCTGTCCGTTCATACAGGAGTGCCAGCGTGCTGCGCTAGAAAATGCTGATACCAGGCTGAGCAAGTTTAGTAAATGTAACTACATCCTAGTAGCACCTCTGGGAACGCACCTACATCAGCAAAATAAACTTTTCCACGGCTCTAGCAGGTAACCTTTTCAGAGATGCCTGGTGTGTATGTAACTACCTGCGAAGAGTTATAACATAGTTGGCTTTCTTTAAAACTTCAGTATATTGTAGAAATGGATTTAAAAAAAAAAATCTCAGTTTTTGGTAAGAACCTAAAGCTAAAAAAGTTCGTAACTCTTTCAAGTTGCAGAGAAAAGACTGAAATCGGGTCCTAAATGCGGCCTAAGGCCTCAGAAACCAAGTGGCAAACCCCATCAATTTCATAAAAATAAGGTTTTCTGATACAACCGAGAGTACATACAATATAAATAAGATGATGTTACAAAATTCAATGAAATTATTATGTGTGGGTTTTGTTTGTTATATAAAGCCCTGTAATGATTTAGCCACTACTTCTACCTTGGCCTATTTAAAAACATGCAGTTTAATAAAAAAACATATATGAAAGGTAGTTCACTTCTCATCACACATATTCACTCCGAACTCTAGGCTAGGTCTCATAATTATGTGACTAACATATTGTTTTGCTCCCATTTCCTTGCCAAATCAACACAGCTCAAAGAGAAGGAATTGAAACCTATTCCTTCCTGTGAATCATCACACAGATTGTTTGCAGGACTCCAGTCAATTGCAGATGGAAATTCACTCAGGAGAATGCAAGTTTTTTAGTGGTGGGTTGATTTTCTTTTTTCCTTTACTGGAGGTAATGTGGAAGCAAACTATTCCACTTAGAACAGAAAGCAGAGAGCTGGGCAAACTTAAGAGACTAAATTCCCCAAACCTATCTGTATTCTATCCGAATAATTTTGTTATGCAGTTTATAAAATAAACCCTTTTTTTCCCCATAGTAAATTAGTATTACTTTTCCTTTAATAAAAGGCTCAATTCAATTAAACATTAAAAAAAAATCCTTTGCTTTCTTCATAATTTTCAGCTGTTTTCTTACAGGCAGTGCAATGGTTCACCTTCTTTGGAAATGTCGATTGAATCAAAGTAAATGATCACAAATTCCAGCCTCTGGAATACATCCACCCATTTATGTAGTCTCTAAATTGAACTAAATTACCAGAGCCAGTTATGGTGACCATAGCCTTTACCTTAATGCATTCTGGTGAAGTTAGTTTGCTTCTGGTTTTTTTCTCCCATTTTGGGACAAAAGAAGTGAATTCCAGCTTCCAGTGAGAAAATAATAATTCTATATAGAACACATTAAGGGATGTAATGAGAAAACAGAAACTCTATAGACTGTACAGTTCAAGAGATACAAGAGTTAACAGTGGTACAGGGTCTCCGCCTTCTTTCCTGGCAGGGCTTTCAGCCCCAGGATAACTTAAGGGTCTTTCTTAGTTCTGAACTAGTTCCAAACTGCAGTTGTGTACAACAGTTTGACACTGCGGCAGAGAGGATGAGTTTCCTGACTCTGCCAAAGAAGGAATCTGTCCATAGGTCCATTTCACAAGACTACACACAAACTCTTAGCTCAACTTGTAAATCACAGGGAAGGTTTTGCTTGTCTTCTGTACCAGGAACAGGAAACCTAATTCAATGTCAACTGAGAGATTTAGAGAGCTGTTAATACCAGCGAGTAGAGGAGCACACTAAGTATAATATAATAACTTTGCCAACAGTAACAAACCCCTATCCTACTGCTACCAAATTCAGCAGAAGAACTTCAATGAGAATGAGACACCCATAAAAGAGTAAGAAATCATTCCCTGTCTTTTATGTTTCTGAACCAAAGAGCCTATAGCAGCCTAGGAGCTGTTTCCATCCACTAGGCCTGCCTTTAGGATTCATATTGAACAGTTTAATATGCTTCCATCTTTATTTTAAGATCTCTCCGGGATTTCAAGAATGTTGCATTCTCACGTATACAACTAATATTACTGCTTTAAGAACAAATGCCCAGTAGTATTTCCTGCTTAGTTTCTCTCCCAACTAAGACTAATTTGGGTCAGATCAAAATGATGGGAAAAACAGAGGTGCAGAAAGAATAGGACTTACACACTGAGAGCTGTGCCAGTTTCTCATTATCAGATCCACCATATCTCCACTTACTGAAGTTTATACATATCTCAGTAGAAATAGGAAAAAATAACCGCTTTGACTTGACGTTCCTCCGTCCCCTGTATTACTTCAGTTCTTGTTTCAGAAAAAATCTTATTGTACTTCAACACTTGAATGGGTTCAGTTGAAAGGTAGGAAAATGCATTAAGAACCATCTCAAATGTTTAACTGGACACTGGGAAAAACATTAACATGGGGCAGAGAAGTGGAACTAGCTTAGAGAGAGAATCAAATGGAAACCAAGAACTTTAGGGAAAGACCTGGTAACAGGGGAGGGAAGTATTAGAGAGACTAACCTTACATTTATTCCCAGACTTCTAAGTGTATGGAAAAAAACCCAAACACTACAAAGAAAGAGAACTGAGAATTACAAAGGAAAAGAGAGGGTAAGAAGAGAGATGAGTTTCAAGAAGATGGGAAGAAATTGAGGTAGTATCTCATACAGAAGGAACAAAGAAAACCTACAGGTGACAGCAAAATCCTACAAAAAATAAAATAAATTAAAAAAAAAACGAACCCCCAAAAAAACTCATTTAGAATTAAGGATTTTTCAATATATAAATTAGTTTATTTTCATTTAGATATAAAAGTTATAAATACAATTAATGTATAACAGTATCTGATAAAGAGCACTGAATCTGTTCATCTGTCTGTATAATTTGACTGAGAGGCCCTGACAGGATCACTGATGTCAACAAATAGCTTGAAGAGCCACTTCTGACCAGCCTAATTGAGTAAAGGGATGTTACCGTGGCCTTCTGAGGACACAGAAAATCATTTTGAATTGGAAATTAGCATTCTACCTTCAGGTCATCCCAAAATAACACAAGGCAGTTTCCTTCACACATTCCCAGTCAGAAAAATAATCAGACAGGTACACAAATGGATGTCATTTTTCTGGACGCGTAGCAGGAATGCAGAACCGTCAGCCAAGACCTCAGAAGAGCACAACTGGAAAGCACTGCCAGGTCTGGTCCCCAGCCTGATGAGCAGGAAGTACACAAAGGCACAAAAGAGATCCATCAGGATTCAAGTTCTCTTCACTGACTGCTTTTCTGATGAGATCATCTCAGGACAATGGCTCACCAGCTAATGCAGAACGGTCATCTGAGAGATACCTGAGATGGACTTCTCAGCATCAATTCATAAGTTACAGTTAAATACAGAGTTTACACATGATTACCATAATTATTTTTTCTGGCAATATCAGAAAACGTCTCCACAAAATTTTGTTAATTTGAAAGAGTGAGTGATATTCACCACTGCAAAGACTCCAGAGACCAAAAGCAATGTGTCTGCTCTTTGCAGCTTAAAACAGAGTTAGTCTGCTGACGAGGACAATACCCAAAGCTGGAGAACAACTAATTCTTGTCTCAATAAAAGATGGTCTTTTCCAGGACCATTATGAATATGTGTAATGGTCGTGAAACAGGCAAGATAGGATTCCAAGATGGGATTGTTGCAAGATTGTTCTCTGCTTCAGTAGACAGCAGGTGTGTACACTATGAGGCCTCCATGTCACACTGTGCAGCAATCCACTCTGATGAGTTGAGGCCGTATGAATCAAGAGGTGTTCCATGCTGTGACCTACAGACTCCATATTGTACATCCAGTATTAAAAATGGAACACTCGAAGGACACATTGCAAAGCCTTATGATACAATTCCTTTAAACTTACTGATGCCTTTGAAAATACCTGTAATCTCTTTTTGAGGTAACTCCTTCTTACAGTCAGGTTAAAATTATTTATACAAAATCTACTTTAATATGTCATGACTTGAGATAATCTCATATTAAAAAAATGAAATTGGTCACAAACCTATTCCTAGAAATGTAGCAAATTTTATGAACAACAGACAATTCAATCACAACACTGCTTTTCAGGAACAGTACTGTATATTGTTACAGTACTACCTTCTGTCAAATTCAGTCAGATTCTATCATCTATTCAGTCTCATTTTAACAGAAGCAGCAATGAATACAATATCACCATCTGAAAAGGCAGTGCTTGAGATTTGATTGTTCTTTATTTGGTAAAAAGACTGTCAAGGGATAGAGAGCAATTAGAATACTGAAAGGGAAATGGATTATCAGCCTTAACAGAGAATCATCTCACAGAGTAAAAGTGTTATATTAGAGCCAATGTCTTATTCCAGCTGTTCCGTTTTTTCTGAATTCATCTGATCAGAAGCTCATGAGTACCATCATCTTCCAGGCTTTAAGGAAGTTTCAAGGGATAGGAATACTTAGCCATTATTTTTCTATCCTAGATGCAAGGAGTTCCAATTAGTGGGCTTAGCACACTGTCATGCAGCATCTGTAAACGAAGATTCTGAAAGCAGAATCAACACCAATGACAAAACCATCACCTATATTTCTTGTTCTTCCACAGTACATACAGAGACTGCTCCCAAGACGGTCTACTGCCAACACTCGCAACGCTCTGAGGGCTGGAATGTGCTTTCTAATAAGCCTGTAGAAGCCTGTCCTCCATTTCCCTTCCAATATGCTCTTCATTACTACACCTGGAACTCCTACAAGATGCAAGCATGCGAGTGAGTTCCATGTTTCAAGTCTGTTGTCTTATTCACAGACCAATTTACTGTCAAAGCTGGAGAGTCCAATAGCAAAGGCCTGAAGAGCACAGAGGGGGTAATTATAGTCCAGAGTGAACACGTCTTCTGCTACACGACCAAACTGCATCACAATGTAGTCAGCTGGGGAGAAAAGAAAGATTCAGAGATGAACAACTTCACAGTGAAGTGAAAAGAAAAAAAAACAAAAATCAAATAAACAAAAAACTCCAAACCAAAATAAAAAAAAAAAAAACAAACAAAATCCAACTAAACACAAACAACCCAAAAAACCACCACAAACCAAAAAACCCAACCACGAACAAAAACCCACTTGTCTGGCAGTCCCAAATATATTTGGTTGGTGTTTCCATCCTTTCCCACCGGAGTGGCCTTGAAATCTGTTCTTTAGAGTTAGTGTGCTGTTCTAGAGATTACTTTTCTTCTCAGATCCAAAGCTCAAACCACTCTTGCTAGGCTGAAAGTGCTGTATTAATCCTTTTCCTTCTCTTCAGGAAGTTTGCATTCGCACCTTCCTTTGCTGCACCCACCCCAGAAAGAAGGAGGCCTTACATAGTTTTCTCAACAGCTTGCCAGTCCCCAGTAATCCTGAGCTAAATTCCTTCACCCAGTTTCCCTTCTCCAGGAAGCGTGTCCTATTCCTCCCAACCCTCATGAAATGAATTGGGTTCTCCCTGTTCAAATAAGTCCCACACACTCTCCATCAGATTCTTACGGTCATTGTCATGGACAATCTGAAAGTTCTTCACTGAGGCCTGAGTGACTCTCCCATGGAAGTTCAAAACATAGGACTGGGTATCGTCATTCCAGACTGGAGCCTTGTTGTGCAACTCAATGAGGTTCTCCAAATTTTTGTTTTGCCATTTTGACAGCAGACCCTCATGTTCCTGTTCAGAAGAAAGAAATATATTTATCAGATTTGGAATTGCTCTGCTTTTGAGTATTGCCTCTTGTGTATGCACTGTCACTTGAAGGCCATTCCCTGTTTAATGAAACACAATGACAGCACTTAAACTCAGTCCTACTGAAAATTTCCTGTAAGAACCAGGAAGATACTTTCACAGATTCCCAGTCCAAGCATTTTTTCCACTCAATAGGCTATCACCGTATTTCCATTCCAAAAAAATTAAAAAGAGTGAGAGAGAAGGAAATGTGTGTGTACAGGAAAGGGAGCAATTCACAGGGCACAGATGACTGCCATCCTGCTGACAGGAATCCCTTCTGAGTCTCATAAGTTTTCTCTGATCCTGTTGCATCCATCTTACATTTCTAACATTCTGAACTTTAAAATAAAATAATCTACAACTAACTGCATAGTGCCAGGCCCTGAGGTGATTCAGTACAAAGTCCAAAGGCTGCAGCAGGCTGTAAGGTTAAATCTCATCCTATTGGATCTAACAAGTGATGCACGATATGAAAGAGAGATAAACAAAACAAGGAAGATACAAAAAGGAAGTAAACCAGTCCATTAAATTTGACAAACAATTAATTACAAAGAGGTTCAAGTTGTAGTGAAACATGACGTATAATTTTCAAAGTTCTGCAACAAATAAAATCCGAACTGAAATAATATATACTAAGAGAAAAAATCCAAGCTGAAATTACTAGCAGGAAAAAATGCTCAGAAAACAACCTGTTGCTTAGGTCTGACTGATAGGGCTAGTATTGTATACAGATTCAATAATAGATTTTTGAGGATAATTTAAATGAAACTTACTGTTCGGTTTAGTTACTTTATATCTTTGAATTTATCTTTATTTACTGTTTAAAGATGCAAAAATGACTGAGTACTGGCACCAACACAGTGCATTTAGGCACAATTTTTCCTCCTTTGAAGTGGGGGCAATATTTCTTAGTGGCATTACATTACAGAAAAGGAACGATAAAAACAGAGTCAAACCTCTACACTGAAAGCTTTGCCAACTTTCCAGAACAGCTTTGTGTTTCAGTCTTGTCCACTGTCAGTATGCTTGTCTGATAGCAAAACAGTTGGGAAAATAGGGGAGAAAAATAAAGGCAGGGTGATGGAACCATTACTGTACTGATGGGGGAGATGACAATACCAACTGAAAGACAATTAATAAATGTTCACAAACAGACACAATTTTCCTGACCATTTGCAAAATTAAATCTCTTTTCCAGGCTCTCATGAGTCTGAATTTCCATTCTTGAAGATTTTTTACTCTGATATCAAGAAATTCATTCTTCTCCTACTCATATCTACTCACAACATGGCTACAAAACCCATTTTCTAGCCTAAAATATTGACCATGTCTTAGCACCTCTTCTTTCTGCCTTTTGTTCTTCTATCACATCAAGCATAAAACCCACATTAAGGGAACCAAATGTTTTTTGTCATACACCTTAATATATCTTCAGATACAGTTCTGTAAGCTTTTAGCTATAATGTCCAGCACATGTATGAGAAATACCCACTAAATAGTCATGACAAAACTTCATCCTTCTCATCCTTCTTTCTTCTTAAAGAATCCTCCTTTTCTGTGACTCCTACAAAGAAGCTGACAGCATTCTGATCAAAAACATATTTACTCTCTTGCTATTACACCAGCCTACCACAGTATCTACCTGTTACCTGTCGGTTGCAATTCATATCCTGGCCAAGAATGCAAGCTCCTGGGAGAAGCAAGTGTGCCCTGTGTTCATCCAGCTCTCAGCATAACAGGGTCCCACCATGAGGACGGCTTGTAAGTGCCAGAGCAACAACATACAGATAAGTAAATAATATTTAGGCTGACCAAAGGACAGGTAAGGATACAAACACTATTCAGAAGGATACAGATTAGGTAAAAGGCAAGAACCAATTAATCAACACATTTAGGCTACATTGTATTTACTCTCCATGAGACTTACTAAACCCCAGGCTACTAACAACTTTGCTCTAAACCCTGATTATTAGTAACACTCACACCTCTACAGGGAAGTTTTAACCTCTTCCTCCAACCTGAAACATGACCAAACTCCATAACTCACATTTCGTGGACGGATTGGAATTCGCTTATGATTCATATTCATTCCTGGAATGATCACAGACATTTTTCTGGGACCCTTGAATCCTAAGATGTTGGTTTCCTGAAAGACAAGGAAAGACATTATTTTCAGTAAATGATATACATCTCAAAGAAGTAAAGACAGCAAAACTGAACTTGTGTCCACATTTTTACTAGTTCTTAGAGTTTTGCTGGCTACAACTGTAGTACGGTTAAATAACTCCAACTGTGTTTAATCGCTGAGAACTGCTTTCTCTCCCATTTAGAGAACACCATTATAAGACATATATGGTATTAACTAATTTAGAGCAATCCGTTATCCCACTGAAACATTTATAACAAAATCAGACAAGTGCAATTTCCAGGCATAAGTTTTTGCATGTGAGGCAATAATGTGCTGAAATCTTGCTAGTTAACAAGCCGTAAGTATGACAAAAGGCAAATATCTTTGACCTGAGTTTATGTTATCTCTATATTACCAGTTAGTCTAAAATGTTCCAGAACAATAAACAAACATTCTTCTTCTGTGCTGTTATTTGTGTTCAAGAGAATGCCTACAATTTTCTCTCAAATCATGCTGTTTTGTAAATTATTAAGAACAGACCCAGAAAGGAAAGTACTCAGCATCTATCCAAACTTCAAGTCAAGCAGATTTTTCCAGAGTACTGCAGGAGACTGCTCCAAGTACAAAAAGCAAAGAAAAAAAGACCTGTATTCTCAAATCATACACTTAATAATGTCAGTCAAAATCCAATGGTCCATTTAAAGTGTTCAGTAACAATATCAGTGCTAACCTTTAAAATTCCCAAAGACCAATTAAAAAGCTAGAGTCTTTCAGAAGTAGCAAACTGATTGATAGAAGTGATACAGCTTCTTCTAACACGTTAGTGCATTTTGCAGACACAGACAAAGGTCTCTGGACTGCACCCTCTATTATTTCACTTCAGAAAATCTAAGGGCACATATAAGAATGAGGGTACTGATTTGATTCATATATAAACTTTACAAACTTCTTGCAGATAAGTTCAAAATTTTGAAAAGTTGACTTAATATTAACTGTTGTGCTCATTTTAACACCTTGCTGCATTCAACTAGGTAGGGAATTGAAGAATACTGTATACAAAGAAAATATCCAGTAATATTTCCGTAAACAGGACAATACTGCAATTATCACATCAATTCTTTTCCCCCCAAGTGCCACTGAGATCAACAGCAAAAACAAAAAATCAAGATAATGCTCCAGTAGGCTAATGCATCTTTAAAATTCTGCTCCCATACCAGTGAGAAAAGTAAAAATCCTTCCACTTGGCAGCCATCATTTTGTAGAGAACCTCAAATTTTACTCAAACTGTAGGACTGGAACATTAAACAATGTAACATGAGGACCCTCACATAATTCTAGAGTGTCCTTGAGTGTCTCCTCACTCTGAAGCCTTACCTGAGGTGATTCACAAATTGCGAAGACAATATCTCTAGGACAGAGCTAACAAACTATGATTTCCCTAGAACCACATCCTTATCAACAACAAGCTGCTACAGAAGTAATACCAGCTCTCTCCTATCCTCAAATGCCTTTGATTCTTCAAAAAATAATTCTACTTCACAGGATACTCCCAGTTCCTTCTCAGTGTCCACCAGACACCAGCTGGGCAAGGGGCAGTTCATGCTGTGGCTGGTTCCATGTAAATGGTACACTGACTGGCCACACTCTGAACAATAGGCTAGGTAAGAAGGTCATCAGGATGTTAGTTTGGGTCTTTCTCCCTCCCAGATTTCTGGCACTGATTTTTTTTTTTTTTCATTAAACTCTCAAGAACTTATCTTTGAGGCCTCTGCCCTTTGTTGTATCTGGTTGAAATTGGTCACTTGCTTCCAAAGTTAAGTGGGGGAGGCTGACAGAAGCACAATTTTGTAAGCCCCATTTCCTCAGTAACCAGGCACAAAGAAGAAAGGGGCAAAAAGAGAAAGGCAGTACTTACATAACAAATAGCTGCAAGTTCCTGTCTTGTATGAGCCTTTTCCACTAGACTTTGTGCCTTGATTGGGTTAACTCCATGGTCATAGACTGTAAATTTAGTTCCCATGAGGTTTGACCTAATGTCAGGTTATGGAGAAACAGAGAAAGAGGCATCAGTGGAAAGTTTTGTCCTCTTCTGAAGGTATTGGTACAGTACAGCGAAAACATATATCTCCTGCCATCTGAATCTTCCCATTGCCAGCTCAGTAAGTAGCTTCCATGCAGTGCCCACAGTGAACTAAGCCTGTAACTCATCCTGGAAAAGCATCTAGACAGAATTTCTTCTCTGAATTGCCACAGTGAATGGTAATGCTGAAGAAGGCTGCCAACCCAAGTGAATACAGATTACATTCAGCAGAACGATGCGAGCTCATTCCCTCTGAATCGATACCAGACTGTCAGCCAAAACCACAACACAAATAAAGTGAAAATCCTATCTCACCTGTCTATAGTTTTCATCAGTGATCCTCACCTGAGTTTTCCAATGAAACTTTCTCCTTTCCGGGATAAATCAGTTGGGTCAACTGATATGAGGTAATTCGATGTTTTGCTCTTCTTTCTTTTTCTCCCTGCAAGAAGGAATGTCTGGAAATACAAAATTTTGATCAAGACTGGTGCTTTGTAAGAATGCACAGGCATTGCTATCCAAACTGTTATCTCTCCATTTGCCATATCCATTCCCCTTTTTGTTCCATGCCAATATTACTGTCTCCACAATTTTTATCTCTTCCAAAGTGCACACCCTGAAATCCTATTCCTCCAATCAGCTCACTCAGCAGTCTCGATTTAACAGAACTGTCCTTTCTAGTCTTCCCTCCTTTTCTTCTGGAGCAGCTTAGTCTTCTTGCTCCTTTTTTAACATTTAACATTTTTATACTTTTTAAATTTCATTTTTCATTGTATTATGGCCTTTAAACCTGCTAATTCCCTCTTAGTGCCCTGGCCAAATATAAGCCATCCTCAACTACATGATGGCTTTCCTCAGCTACTGGTTTCTTACTAGAAGCTCTCCCTTGCACCAAAAATATTATGTGGTAGGAGTATAACAGCCAAGAATGTGTACTGTTTCCAATACCTTTCTGTTGTCATCCCTTTCCAGATGCATGTAGTAAGTAGGGAAGAGGCCCCGGTCCATTCCCTTCTTATCTCTAGTGATTCGACACTTGACACTAATACCCCGGGGTGCGGGGCGTAATGCAAAATCCTCCAAGTTCTCTACTTCTCCCAGCTGTGCATCTGCCTGAGGGGAGGGACTACAGGAAGCACCTGTTTCCTGTGGGAAGAAGCATCATATTAGCAAATTAATATCCGACTAGAGACTCTGGTATTCCCCAAGAAAACAAAAGTTTGTTGAAATACAGGTTATCATAACCAGAAGATATTGGGGAAAGGAAGGTTAAACAAGCTACCACCTGTGTTTCTCTGAAGAAAATGGCTGAAGACTTTTACTCTGAGAAAAGACTAACCCTCCAAGGGGAATGGAGAAAAGTACCTGTTAACCAGACATAAGTGAATTTCTAGGAAGGGGAGGACAGAGTGAGATGCTGTAAATATTCTAAGCAAAGAGCCTCTCTGCTTTTAGAACTTCAGACTCTGGGAAATAACGCAGTACGATAAAAGCGGGACTGATGGATGCTGCAGTAAGACAGGCTGGAATTTCTCTGACTGAAATGAGCACTGAGATTATGTTGGTTCAGAACAGTAGCAGAAATGGAGTAAGCTGCTGGTGGAACCATATCAACTAAATGTTGGAAGAGCCTTAGAACAATGTGTACAGTGAGGATGCAAGTTATGGTCACCAAAGGAATTGAAATTCTAATGAAAATCTGGTACAGGTCATTAAAATAATTTTTTCTTTAGGTAGCTGGATCTTGTGAATTGCAGCACCCAAGAGATTCCTCCTTTACTGGGCCTTGGAGATGAAGTTGCAGCTTTATCCCTGTTTCCAGCTACAGCCAGAAGGAAGCCTGAGTCAATAAGCACAGACACATGCACATAGACTTGAAATTCACTAGTGGCTCTCACCCTCTCCCGCCTCCAGCACCCCCACCCCGTATTTCCAGCGGTTTGCACCCACAATTATCTGACAATATCTGACAGTCTCCCAATTATCTGACACCCTGAACACTTGTACTACTCCCCCTCTAGTGTAACACAGCAAATACATAGTCACCTCGTGAATATACTCAAAGAGGTCTTTCCAATAGTACCATGGACTTTCAAGTGTGTCCAGCATTCATGCCCAAACCCTATGGCCTTTATCTGCTCTGAGTTAGCTCAGACCCTGGGTCTTCCTCATGCTGGTCTCTTCCAACTCACTGGCTAGTAGAGCATATAATTTGTCAACATATGTATGTATATATACCTCACGCACACACACAAGAAATAGTTAGAAATGGAATCTTAGAAGATAGTGGGACACACTTGGGCAGACAAGCACATTGTCTTGCAGCTGTTTACATGCATCTGACACCTTTTACACCCTTTAATCCCTGTTTTCCCATGCTTATTACTCCCTGATCCACCTTGACACCTCTCTTTTCCCTCTTAAGTTCCTTTCCCTAAACACTCCATAAAAAGTTTGTCCAATCCTACCACTCTGTTCAATCCCAAAATTCTGTTCCCCCTTGCATCCAACAATAAATGCTACAATCCTTCAGGAAATGATCCTTTTTAAGTTTACATGGCATTTCAGAGCTCCCCTGAGTCATTTTGGTGGATTTTGCACCAGAGACAATGGCCCAATCTGTCTCCTTTGAGGGTCATAGTGCTGATTCACTGTGTTCCCATCTTCACTGATTAGAGCAGAATTTGGGATTCTCCACCCACTATTGTTCCTTTGATCACTGCTAGGTCTTTGTGTTTAACTCAATAGCCCTTCAGTCAGATAGCCTAACAATCATTACCTTCCTCTGCTTTCAGGGATTAATATGTTGGTTACCATAGCTGCAACTACTGTATTTTAACCCACTGATCAAGGGGTTAGTACTAAAACCAAGCATGTGCCCAGCACTTATTAGAAATGGATTTCAAGACACTTACTGCGAAAGATTTCTCACTGGATGCAGAACTAGGCCTCTCAGATTCAGGGTGTGGTGAATGAGATGCTGGTTTTTTACTAGCTTCTTCCTCTTCTGTGTCCTCCTCATCGAAATTCAGACTGTCTGAAATTCCTGTCAAAATACAAGATCAAGCACATATCTCTGAAAGAAGGTTCGTGTCACCACTGATTCATATATGACTCTTGAATAGCTATTCACTCTTTTAATTAATTTCTGTTGTTTCAACTGTTGATTTACTTCATGTGCTATATTGCTTCCTGAGCCTTGTAATTCAAATCCATAGTGACATTTTGCAGCTGTCACTGTGCAGATGATTGAGCAGCTGTCAGGCCTTTAATAATACATATTTCACATGATATTACATGATGTAATATATTGCTTTAGTACATGTTGTCATTGAATTGATTTTGCCTATTTTCATGCAAAGAAGTCCTCCATGTCTTAAGAACAAAAAAAAAAAAGTAAATCCAGATCAATATGCTGACACCTATCCTGTAAATTAGACTCTGTACAGTTTACATCCTTTATTATTTCTGTTTAGTTTTATACACACTGAAATGGAGTATGTTAATTTTTCAGTAACAGCCCCTCCTGTTCTTACATCAGTACCAATATAACTGAGGTCTCATAAACAATATTAACAAATTGATTTTTAAAATAGAAGCACAAACTAAGTAGTTCCAGGACTTATTAATTAAATCTTAACCTAAGCACAGTTACATAGAGTTGACTGTAGGTATATAACTAAAATAACTCTGGATTTATTACAGCATTTATAAAGAGCTTCTGTACATATCACTGGTGTTTCCTTCCACTTGGAACTGCACCATCTTGTTCTTTTATTCCATAATAAAATTTGGCTGTAGAATGGAAAAGCACATAAAGCATTATAGAAAATGAACACATTCAGTCTGCTAAGCTGACTTATTTTCTGAGAGACAATGTTATAACAGTGCTCCAACATGGCACTGCATAGAAGGAGCACTGCTGGAAGTCTCAGATAAAACAGAAAAATCTAGTCTTAACAACCTGTCAGTAAACTTCCCAAAGGACGTTTGGGAAGAGGAAAGGCGTTAACCCTAGTACTCCAGCCAATTTCAAAATTCACTGTTTATATTCTACCTCCACTAGTTTCCCTTGAAGTTACTGGATATTCTCTTCTGCTTCCTTTCCTAACTCTTGTGTAATGTTGCTATCCATAGGTAAGCAGCTGTGGCATCTGACAACTGGATGGGAGTACTATATACGGTAGTATCTCAATACATAAAGTGTATTGGAAGCATTCTGGGAGACAAGCTCTGCAAAACAAAAACAAGCTGGGTATTACATTAAATGCTAGCCAATATTTTGCTGCAAAGTGGTTAGGCTGCATACAACAAAAAAAGGCTTCCTGTAGTACTGGCAGCAACTTAAGATACTTGGCAGACAGAGCTTGACACTCCACTAGGAAACTACTTAATGGGATATAACTATGTTATAGGTTATAAATCTGAGAGGTGAATTTTTCTTTCCCTGCTTCACTGTAAGAAAAACTGAGTTTGGAAGGGGAAGGGGGAAGGGGAGGTTATTAGCTTTACAAAAGGGATAGCCAGCAGAGTTGCATTCCTAGCTAATGGCCCATTCGAAGGCTGGAGTTTGAGATTTTGGGGGTAGCGGGCCGCTCGTAGGGAGGAGAGGTCAGACGGCTAAGTTCTCTCGCGGGACAGAGACAGGGACTGTGTCCGGGCATTTCCGCAGGAAAAGCCTGGGAGCCAGTCTTTCTGGTTCTTTCGTCCTGGTGAGGCCTGACCACCGGCCTTGCACCGCCACTGCCTCGTGACTCCAGCCGGGATCTCCTGGGTTTTCCATCGGAGAGGTCTGTGCTCGCTGGGAGAGAAGGCAGAGCCCTGGAACACGCTGGGAGAGAAGGCAGAGCCCTGGAACACGCTGGGAGAGAAGGGAGAGCCCTGGAACACCGTCAGCTCGGAGCAGCAACCCCTCCTCGTGTGGGGACCGACAGAGCCCGACAGCGCCCCCTGCCGGACAACACGGGAACTGCAGGCCCTGCACCGCCAGAGCCCGACAGCGCCCCCTGCCGGCCACGATCAGGACTGCGCTAAAGCCAGAGAAGTATTCAGTCGGACTGGGTGGTGGTTGGTGGTTGTTATTTTTTAACTTTGGTTTGAAGGGGACTTTTGGGTACAGGACTACTGTCTAGGGTTTTTTTGTGTTCTGTTACTGGTTTTGCCAACATACATATATCTTTTAACAAAGGGTTGTTATTTCTTCTGTTTTTTCCACACTTCCTCGATTAAAGCCCCTTAATTTTGAATTTATGATTGCTGAGAGAGAGAAGTTTGGTCTATCTCATAACTCATCCTCTTTAGCAAACATTCTAGTCTCTTCAGACTGAGACGTTTTTCGCATCCAACGTGGGGCCTGGAAAGAGGAAAGGTGGAAAAAGGATAACCACCCTTTGTGTGAGTTACACACATTTTGAACCCCTTGTGTGATTGACCCGCATTTTGAACCTGTAGGCACCATGATGTTAGGGGCTGTTGCTTTCCTCTGGCATATAACCATGCCAAAGTATCTGTCCCACCTGTCAACGTGTTTCAGTTCGGATACTAGTACTCTCATTGCGATAAGTACCTTTGAGTTTGTGCATTGGGTTTATGATACGGCAAACTCAGCACCTGTGATTTTCATCCAGAATATGTCCTCAAGGATGCACTACTGTTCTAGCCTAAGCTGTTTCCTCTGGGGTTTTAAGGATAAGAGCACCCATTCCTATGGAGAAACACAGGGGAATGTATTCGCCCAACCCTTTATTCAGTTTCCTTTTGGATACAATACAATGGCCTCTGGGAAGTTTAAATCCTCTTTAGATGTCAGAAACATTTTACTTGTTGGGCTCTCTATCCTAGTTTGTGCCATTATAGTATACCTAATATACAAAGCCAAGGCCAAGAATTACCGAGAAGGTGTCCAGGAGCCTGCCCCAGGGGTGGAAAACCTCGAGTGGTGTGGGTTATGGGAGGACATGGGTAAATTCTTAGAAAGTTGCTCAGCTCCCATAACATGGAAGCTCACCCCTGAACAACTCTTGAACCCTATAAAAATAATGAAAGCTGTGAGGGAGAGAGGCCGTGATGGATCCATGGAGAGGCAGTTGGCAGCTGCATGTGGGGCTTTGGCCATTGCCTACCGGAAGTTGCTCGGTATAGTGCAGCACTTCCAGGGAAAAGGAAAAGATGAAAACAAAATGCCTAATACTAAGGTGACTCAGGATAAGGCCAAATCAAAGGGGCAGACCATCCAAAAGAAGAAATATAAAGCCAAATCAGTTCGCTCAGTTGACAATGGGGAGGCAGGACCCTCACAGGTGACTGCTCCAGAGCCAGAAATCATCAGTGAGTCTTTATCATATAACAACCTCTGGAGCTTACGGACAGACATTGCTCGTCGTCCGAATGAGCCCGTTCTGGCCTGGATGATCCGAGTTTGGGACTCTACAGGTGATGCCATAAACCTTGATGGTGGTGAAGCGAGGTTCTTGAGGTCTATTGCCCAGGATGTGGGTATTGAGGAGGTGTTTGTGAGGGAATTGAAGTCCCTGTCCCTCTGGGCACGGCTTTTGGATGGTGTGAGGGAGAGGTTCATTTACAGAGATTCCTTGCAGGCAGATCATTATACCACGGGCTGGAAGACCATAGAAGAAGGGATCCTACGTCTGAGGGAAATGGCACTGCTGGAAGTATTGTTTGGAGGGGATGGGCAGCCCACCAACGATCCTGACAAGGTTAAGTGTACACCACAGATGTGGTGGAGCTTCACACGTATGGGGCCATCCACACATAAAGGTTACCTGACATCATTGCAGGCTGGGGAGAAGCGGGAGCCAGTGATGTCTGTAATAAATAAGCTTCAGTTGTACTACAGTATGATCAAAGGACCACTACAGGCCCGCATCTCCTCTGTAGAGACAATGATTAATGAGCTCAAGGAATTAACTACAGGGTTGAAAGAGAGGATTGAGGGAAACAATTTCCATATGGTCCCAGCAAGTCACATGAGGGGTACTTTAGATAAAAAGGTTTGGATTAACCCTGCCTCGAGGAAAAGCAGCAAACCCATTCGTGGGATTGTTTTTGCCTAAGGGCCCGGTTGCACCTGGTGGGTGATGCAGGAAGATGGAGAAACCCGGTGTATACCTCAAGGAGACCTTGTTTTTGGGTGAACTGGCTGTATCTGTGTATCTGCATCTGTATGTAACTCTGTATCTGTATTTGTATCTACCTATTAGTAGATGTATACATAGTTAGAATAGTGCACGTACGTATGAAGTTCAAAGACTTAATCTGATAAAGTGTGAAATCATGGGAAAGAAAAATTAGGGGTGGATAATGTTACAGGTTATAAATCTGAGAGGTGAATTTTTCTTTCCCTGCTTCACTGTAAGAAAAACTGAGTTTGGAAGGGGAAGGGGAGGTTATTAGCTTTACGAAAGGGATAGCCAGCAGAGCTGTATTTCTAGCTAATGGCCCATTCGAAGGCTGGAGTTTGAGATTTTGGGGGTAACTGGGCTGCTCTTAGGGAGGAGAGGTCAGACAGCTAAGTTCTCTCGCCGGGACAGAGACAGGGACTGTGTCCGGGCATTTCCGCAGGAAAAGCCTGGGAGCCAGTCTTTCTGGTTCTTTCGTCCTGGTGAGGCCTGACCACCGGCCTTGCACCGCCACTGCCTCGTGACTCCAGCCGGGATCTCCTGGGTTTTCCATCGGAGAGGTCTGTGCTCGCTGGGAGAGAAGGGAGAGCCCTGGAACACGCTGGGAGAGAAGGCAGAGCCCTGGAACACGCTGGGAGAGAAGGCAGAGCCCTGGAACACGCTGGGAGAGAAGGCAGAGCCCTGGAACACGCTGGGAGAGAAGGCAGAGCCCTGGAACACCGTCAGCTCGGAGCAGCAACCCCTCCTCGTGTGGGGACCGACAGAGCCCGACAGCGCCCCCTGCCGGACAACACGGGAACTGCAGGCCCTGCACCGCCAGAGCCAAACAGCGCCCCCTGCAGGCCACGATCAGGACTGCGCTAAAGCCAGAGAAGTATTCAGTCGGACTGGGTGGTGGTTGGTGGTTGTTTTTTCCTTTGGTTTGAAGGGGACTTTTGGGTACAGGACTACTGTCTAGGGTTTTTTTGTGTTCTGTTACTGTTTTTGCCAACATACATATATCTTTTAATAAAGGGTTGTTATTTCTTCTGTTTTTTTCCTCGATTAAAGCCCCTTAATTTTGAATTTACGATTGCTGAGAGAGAGAAGTTTGGTCTATCTCATAACTCATCCTCTTTAGCAAACATTCCAGTCTCTTCAGACTGAGACAAACTATTGAATATAAAACTCTAAAACCCTTGATTGTAGCAACCTCTGACTCAGAAAAAACACCTTTTCTGTTAGTGTCCTAAAGAATAAAATTACAGCATTTACTGGCTATAGATAGTTCTGTTGTTGTGAAAGTATTCAAGCATCTTATCCAGATATAACATATCTGGAATAAAAATATCCCAAATTTTAGCAAAATCTAAAGTATAGCGTTTTGTCAGCAACTTCCTTGGAAAGGCCAGAAATTATACGGCACACTGATAAACTCTTAAACATAAATGGTATATTCCAATTCATGTCACAAGAAGGAACTACAGTACTGCATTTCCACATGTAGAATCTACTAGCTGTGCATTTAAAAGTGATATCCTATGGACGCTTACTTCATGATTCCTCATATTTTTTAGGTTTCTTAGTGGTACTGAAAAACATTATAAAAGTAAAAGAGACCTGAAAAGACATTTGCCCATTATGAACTCTTACCTCGTTTCTGTAAGATTTCTTGCAGATCTGGCTTGCCTGCTGTGTCTGTTAGAGCCTCTCCATCATTTTCTTTATCTGCATTTTCTTCTGTTTCAATAGATCCAGCAGAGAGAGCTTGAAGCTTGGTCCCCAAATCTTGCACTTCTGATTTCAGGAAAGCAGCTGGTCCATCAATGCCTGCAGGCCAAAATGAAACAGAAATATAAAATTTAATTTTTACAGCTAAGGATGCATCCCAGGATGCTCTTTTTACCTTCCCCTGCTCAAACATCCCTTTAAAGTACTGAAGTATATTTGTTCAATTTTTGTCAGAAGACTTGGGAGGAGTCAGGCCTAACTCTGGCAAAGACTACCTATTACTTTAAACACACCAAGCATCAGTTTCTCCCTATATAAATAGAATGGTTGTATCTACCTTTTTCTGAGGGCTAAAACAATTAAAACAAGTTGTATTTGTCATGCAGATTGCTACCCTTCAATTTATTTACAGGCAAATACTCTATTTTCTTTTCCTTCACATTCATTGTTTGCTCCTGTGCCAGTAAGTGAGGGCTCCACAGTGAACGTCACAAATCAATTTGATAAAAATATTTACAGCCACAGGTAGAAAAAACTGTAAATGGATGCCCCCTATCTTTTTGTTACTAATGAAATTTCCATGTTTGAACACGCAACAGAGCTGTGCACCACACTTTGTAACTGGTGGGGACATCCTGATGGCAGGGTCTGGCATAATACTTAATATGCATTTGTGTAGCACACAATATGTATGTTCCAGCTTTGGATTTCTTACTTTCCTACTGTTTTCCTTCTTAAAACTTTACTGCTTTATCTAGTCAGCATATTTCTGACATGTTTACTCCTGTTATCTCTTCTTAACAGTATTATTTGCACAGAAAAAGCTTCAGAACTACTGAAGCTAGTACGTGAGCAGTTAGTTTTCATTTCAGTATTATGAACATTCCTGCCTTAGAAGTTATATCAATCTTTTCTCTCACTCTCTTTTTGACTTGAAAGCATCCTTTAATACAAGCTTTCTTATACTTGATTTTAAACACATAAATGCTACTATCCACATCACCACTTCCTCCCCATCCTATGATTCTGAAAGACATCTGGAGAATGAGAAAAATATTCAGGAGAGAGAGAACAGCATAGTTCCAAATGTGATCTTCAAAGCCAGTAATACTGGTTTGTTTGGGTCTTTAAAATTCTACTCTGCATTGTTATTACTACAATGCTTGCATTATAAAATCCTGCAATAGCATGCATCTCGAAGATTCAGAATGTTTCCTGTTACTTTTTTGATAGGCTGATGGGATCCTGGCTCTCATAAACAATTTCCTGACATTTCCACTGAAGTGTAAGGATTTCATTGCTGCTCTTTTTTCCTCCCTGTGACAAGGGAGTCTTAAGGCTCTCAATACTGTATTTCTTTCTACTTCTAAAAGAATGGTCATTATTTTACTGTAAATTTTTACTGTTTTGAGACCACCAAGTTATTGCCTTTGGCCCTGATACCATTTTGTGCTTTTGACTTTGTGGACCACTATAGCTTGTTTGTCATGTTTCAGTTGTCTCACTGAAGCCCACAGAAAACCCATTAAGAACCTAATTCAGTATTTATAACACTTTTTTTTCCTTTTCTCTATCATTCAGTCATATGCAACCTTGAGACAGAGTACACCATGACAACATAAGGAAAAGTACAAGCAGTCACTATTGAATTATTTTCTTTTCTTTGTCCTACAGCTTCAGAAGATTTTTTCTTAATTTGGATTTGTATCTCCCTACCTTTGTAGACATTCCTAGCTCATTTCTACAGTTCTTCTAGCCTAACACAAGGGAGAGATTACTCAAGGGCACATGAAGATTTCCAGCTGTCAGAAAAATTCAAGGTGAGGTTTTTGTTCGCTTTTGCAGTTTAGTCTTGCTCAACCATACTGTACTAGAATTCTACTTCTGTACATTGAAAGTTATGCAATCAATCTTGTTTATCACTTGGCCACTGCCACAGTAACGCAGGTGCCCATCTGTGACATTTAATGCATTTATTGGCACTCTGGGGAACATTGTTGCAATTAGGTTGATTACTCACCATGTAAAACAACCTCACTGTGGACAGGGGTAGGAGTTTCTACTAAAGGAGTCTGCTCCTCACACCCTTTGGGCTTTGACCTGCGCAGCTTTGCCTCAGGATTTGGCTGTACCATCAATGGATCAAGACGTTTCTTCCTCTGCTTCTTCTCTAGAAGAGCTCTCTGTGGATTGGAGAAAAGCATGAAAGAGATGAGTAAACACATCTAGAGAAAACATGCCTCAGCCCTTGGCAATAACATGCCAAGACATTCTCACTGACCAGAACCTCAAACAAACCTGAAATATTCTTGTAATCTCTTACAAAAATCCTAGACACAGGTTTCATTTTGTCTTTGGAGTGAGATATTGCCTGTGATTCTCCATGAGAAGTTGATGGGTGACATGGACACCTGTGTATTTTTGATCTATCCTGAGACCACCAGCAGATAATGTGAAATCCTTTCATCCACTCTAAAATGCAGCAATCCTTAATACAAATAGATAAATTCAGCAGTAATTTATAGTCCAATATGAAACAGTCAGCACTTGCAAAGGAAAAGGTTTTTGCCTCAAAAGTCATCATCTTACAGGGAGAACTTAAATAGTTCCCAGAAACCAATGTTGAGAGATAAGACTTAGAGTGGGCAAACAAATAAACAATAACTAAAATAGGAATGATCCACTAAAAGGAAAATTGATCTACCTTGCTAAACTTTTGCATGTAATTCAGGACTGAAAGCAGAGTGGTAAATCCACATGTTAAAAAAAATTCCAAGATACACATACATTTGATATTTATAATTTATAATTTCCCACTAAACAAGAATAGAAACAACTTCTAGACTTAAATCAAGGCAAATGGGGACACTGTACCATTTTAAAGACAGACATGCCTAATCCTTAAAACCTAAGGCAATGTATGAAGAACAAAATATCATATTTTAATATTCTGCACCATTAAGCAAACAATATCCAAGCTCCTTAGTGTAGATGCAGTTTATTCACAGCTGCTTCTTCTGTACCTGAGCACCTCTGGAAGTTGTTTTTGATGACAGAAACCATTTCTCCATCAAATTATTTGGAGTCTTGATGGACCCACCAGATAAACAGTACCAACAATTCAATCCACTTGAGACACAGACATCTTTGTAGCCCTTTCCTCTCCCATTATTTTTTTCTCTTGTTAGTTCTTCCCTCTCCTATTAGGCTTTTTATCTCAAATGAGATCAGTTTCTCAGGCAACCTCTCCCTGAGGAATTCCAACATAACTCAGTCCTTGGTTCTTTATTCTTTCTCCTTTTTTCACTTATCTGAAAAAAAAAAAAACCAAAACCAACCACCCCCAAAAAACCAAATTGAAAAAGAAACCAGAAAACAAACACCCAAAACCCAAACAAAACCAAACATACAAAACCCCCAAACAAACAAACAAACAAACCAACAAAAACCTCAAAACAAATTTACTTTTTTTTTTCTTTAAGCTCAGAATTACACTCTGAAGACTGGACTGCAATACAGGTAGTGTTTGCTATTGGAGAAATTATTTGCAAGGATTGTCCTGCAGAGCAAGAATTACATAGAATCCCAAATCACATTGGTCTAGAATGAGTGAAGAAAAATAAGCAGTAAAATCAGTTTCTTAGAAACTGCTAATTGTGAATATGTTCTCTAGAAAGGTAGTCAAACCTTCCAGAAGAATTTACATTGGTTTGTGTTGTTTATTTTTTAAATTAATGCTGACGAAAAGTAAAAAATGTCATGATAATTTATAAATCTCTAAAGGAGAGAGGAAAAACAAGAATCAGAACATTATACTCAGAATAAGGATTTGAGAATTGTTGTCAAGACTTCTCCACCTGACAAGTAGACAGGCAAGAAAAAAACCCAACAAAACAGACACACCCTGAAGGCAGTAAAAAAATAAGAAAATGCACAGCTACTGCTAGAATGCAAAATTGAATTTGAGATCAACATAGAATATAACAACTTTAAGACTTACTTAATGGATTATTCTATTACATAAGCTTTTTTAAACATTTCACTGCACACCAGTCTAAATTTATTATTATTATTATTGTACATTGCATTTCATCACAGAATTTCTAGGACTCACCAATCCAACGGCATCAGTTTATATTAAAACATAGTTTACTGCTGGTAGATGTGATCAACCTTCTTCTTGCAAGAATTTCAGAATAATCAAAGTGACAAAATCCGATAGTAATTTAATTTATTTTAAAAGGGCTTCTCTCTAATACTTTGCTTACTGAAAAGGAAAAAACATCTGCAAGTCCACTGACAGGACAGTAAATAGTAGTTCATTTTCTCTCCATACGGTGGCAGCCTGCTCTTCATTACCATGTATTCCCGGCCTTATTCCACTACAGAAGCAGAAAAAAGGAAACTGTATTTTGTTTTGTTTTGCCTACTAAGTAGCCTTTTCCTCCGCTCTGTGTTACAGCAAAAATTCATATAATATTACAACATAAAATTTAGACAGTTCATGAAATGGACACCAAAACACATAATCCATTAATTAAGTAACAGATACAGATTATGATGATTTGTTCAACATTTTGTGAACTCCATGCATCAAATACTTTCAGAAACGTTTTCTTTGCACCGCAGAAAACAGTAACATCAGAATACAGGACAATTAAAAGATCACAAACCACCAACTCCCAATGAGTTTCCAACAAGTCAAGAAGTCAGATGAATATATCCTAGCAAACTAGTAAGACAACTAGTTGAGTATTCTGTCTACAATTGTGATGATGGGAAGGTTCCAACTACACCATCAAAGGTGCAATTATTTGCATAGTCCTAACCTTAGCAGGTTGTAGAGGATGGATCCTAGCTTGGAAATATCCTCTCCACTCTTCCAGCTCCTCCTTAGTTCATGGTGGGGCAGCAGTGGCAATGCTAGTGATGGTGGCATTAATGAAACTTCATGTCAAGAGTAATGCACCACACCAGGTGCATTCAGAAACATGTCAGGCTCCATGCTCTCCAGGCACAGGGAGATGGCAGCATTGCACTTGGAGCTGCAGGCACCTCATGTGCTCAGGCACAAGAAAACCTTCTACTAATGAGGGACTAAGCACTGACTGGGCAACCACGTGCTCTTGCCTCAAGTCCAGGAGAAAAAAGCATCCTGGCAGGCAGAGCCGGCCCACAGATGGAACTTGATGTCATGCACTATTATAAATAATATTTTACTGCAATTACAGGGTTCCCAAACCCATTATAAAGATGGATGACAGGCATATCTCTGTGCTGTGGCAAATGCTTATTCTAGATTCTCTATCTGACCAAAGATTTTATCCATGGCTGGATTAAAACATCTTGCATTTATTTTATCCCAATTCCTATAAATGTTTATGACAAATTAATCAACCAGGGCATCAGCTACAACCAGCAATGAGTCCCTCATATCTGGTAGTGACTTCTGTTTCTTTAGAAGGCATAGTACTATTCATGTACAAGTCGACTTTAAAAGTAATATTCAATCCCAATTACATAATCATAAATTAGAGAGTGTTAGCATTTCTCAACAAGTCTCATTTGCAAGGGGCAGAGGGGTTGTTAAAACCTATTTCAGAAATATTGTCTAGCTGTTGGTTTTGTAGATGATTGCAATCTCAACCAAATCCAAGAAAGATGGAAACAAAATTGCAAATGGAATGCATAATTTAAACTGAACTCTTCATGATTTTAACTGACAGCTGCTCTGAGGGAATTCCACCCAGCTCAGCAGCTTTGTTTTGGTGGAACAGCCATGCATCCCCATGGCAAGGTCTGACACTAAGCATACATTGATCACAGCACCCAGCACTAGAAGTGATTACTACCAGCTTATGTCCCAAGACCGCAGTCCTAAAATAGACCCTGAGATTCATCACCAAGCATTCAGACCTTCCTCAGTTTTGGAACATCTCACCAAGTGCCATTTGTCACTAAATGCTCCTTTACTGATTACTTGAAATAATGCTTTCTCTTTTTTAATTATTTGTTTTTAAACAAGTGTTACTTGATAGTCTACATGTAAAGGACTATCTTAGCTTCCACAAATAAGACCAAAGATAAATTTTACCCCTTGACTGAAGTGTTTTAGGTAAGAGCCTATATAAACACAGATAAAGTTGGTGATAAATTCACTGTCTGAAGCCAAAGCTAAGCAAACTCAGACTACAAATAACGAATAAGTTCTGGTAAAGAGGATTATTATCCATTGCAAGAGTAGCCTGAAGACTGTTGTGTCTGGATTTAAAGACCCTCAGCTGAGAAAAGGCCGTTCTAAAAACCATACTTTAATTTGAACAAGATGAATTTAATGTAAGACAGTGATTTGTGGTCCATATGAAATGGCCAGCTAGAGAATCTTCTAATCTATTTATAAGCATTTGAAATACCACAGAAAAAGAATATGAAGGATGAATACTTTATTGCTTTGAAGAACATGGTGATGTAAACATCCAACAAACAGCACTTCAAAAACTGAGACCTATAACCTAACATCTGACCCATGCTTGGCTGTAAATATTTTCTCTGTAGGAAACAAAAAAAGGTCAAAAGGTGCTGGAAATCTTTCTCAACAGCAGTGTTAAGGAGATTTTTCTGTAGTTTGGGGAAACTTTTTCTTTTGCTCTGATGCTTAAAATCAATAATTCCCTGCAGTCTCCCTATCTTTCGATTCATTCCTGTGTTCTGGTGACTCAATTGCAACGAAATGAGAGGACATATGAAAAATGAATGTATCAAATACATCAAATCTACAAGCCATGGCAAGGTTGACTTAAACTAATGAAAACCATGAAAATCTTCCAAGAAAAATATTAGCAAGTTAGCAACCATTTTTAGTACTTCATCCCCATTTCTCAAGTCTCTAGATGGCTGTTTGTTTTCCTATACTTATTTTTACCAGCTTCAGTACTATCATTTACCTGATTCTGTAGTTTCAGCTGTCGTAGTTTCATGCTTTCATCCTCAAGGATGCTGGGAAAGGGAAAGAAACAAATTCATTAATTGTTGCTATTAAACAGTTTCCATTACAAGAGCACAAGATACTCTCAGACTGCAACTTCGCCATCAAGACTTAAAAGCAACTGTTAGACATTATTTCTATCCCACTAAAAGACCAAGATACAAGGAATTAAAAATAAAACATACTTTGTATTCTGTCAGAAATAGGACAAAAACTGTAGCTGAATCCCCTTAGTAAACTGCTCTGAAAACATTTTGTAAGCACTAAAGGCTTCATTATTGGTAGATGGATTATGACCCACTACTGAGGTGGGGCTATGAGACAATTTATACCTGAAGGTTTAACACAGTTCAAACTGATTCAGTAAAGTCCCTGCTCTGTCATAAGACACCCAATTCTAAATTAACTCAGTTCTCTCTTGGAGTTAAACCTACATAATTTTCTCTTCCTATTAGACTTTCTAAAACTACTGTTAATACCTGAGAGAATCTGTATTTTCAACATATTTTATCTCTAAGAATTAATATCAGATAATTATTTCACTATTTTGTTGTTTTATAGATAATTTTCATAAGAACTCTAGTTTTTCATTCTAAGTTGTGTTCCATACAGATTTCCCATTTCCTTTTGTATGATAATGGATTACTACATAAAGTGCAATTTAGAGCAGCTAACCCTACATAGGGGAAACGTTAATTGACAATTAAGCACATATTCTGCCTATCACAGTTGTGCACTTCCTCCAACACAGCTTTGACAAAAACCTTTCTGGAATTGAGAAAGCATCAGGAAGAAGATACTACTTGATGTGGGAAATGGACAAATGTTATATATTTTATTAATAGCACATAGAAAAGCAGGGCAAGGCAAAATTTCAGTTTAAACAGGAAATTCTGTCTGGTTTAGGTATCCATAAATGTCCAATGATGTGAAGCCACAGGCTGGCAGACAGTGCTGAATGTAATCCTAACAAGGAAAACCAGAGAGACAGCAAGAGACAGGGAGAGAGGAGGGTGGGGTTTCTGCAAAACACATGCCATGGAAATTGGATTACAGCACATAGAGCTAAAGAGTGAAAAAGGCCTGAGTCCTCCTAACCTATAGTAAACCCACATTTGTCTCAGCTTCCAGGCAAGTAGATGACAGATCAGACGTCCTTAGAGACAGCCTACCCTGGCCAACACAGGCCCTGCTCTGGAAGGTGGAATTATGCAGTGAAAGAGTTCTATATACACATCATATATGACAACTTATATGATCTAAAATTTATACTAGTTCTTGAACTAATAGTATTTTAAAGCAAGCTATGACTGCCATTTTTTTATACACTTTGCAGTTTTCGTCATTTCTGAACTTTTTTTTTTTCTAATGTATTTGAACTACCATCACACAACAGGCCTAGGACCTTGAAAATATCTTGTTTCTGAAAACTGATGTTACTCTTTACTTGGATCTTCAATACATAGTATCTTGGATTCAAAGGCAATGGAGGGTCTGGAAAAATTAGTGTCTTTCTTGAAGAGGAATGGAGAGCTATTGCACATCCCCAAAACAGTTGTCTTCCTTTGAAAACAGCCACAACTTAAGAAAGAAACAAGCAGAAGCTACTGAGTGCAGCAAGATATACAATAGTTATTGCATGACACTTCAGCATATTTATTATTTATAGCATAGGTGATGGTAAAGGCCATCTTTAGCAAAGTTTGAAAAATGCCTGAAAGCTCCACTTAAGATGTTCATGATTAAAAAAAAAAAAAAAAAAAGAGGGGGAATATTCCTTTTCTTCTCATACACCTACTGATTTAAGAAATAGATTATATTTGTTAACTGCAGTCAAGTTTGTTATAAAGCAATCTGTGTATCTCTGATCAGCAGTAGGTTTACAGACATATTCTTATGGACACAAAAGTTTCCTGTGTAGATACAAACTACTGCTTGTGGTTTTGTTGTTTTTCCTAATAGAAAATGCATCCTCAAACAACTTGAGTCCATTCTTCAGAAAATAATAAAAAAAATACAAACACTACCATTTTAGGAAATAAGTTTCCAGGTTTTCCTTTTTACCTGAAAGTTGACAAAATGCTGAAATACACATACACATCTTGTGGAAATCCTCAGTGACAATTATTTACTTCATATGCTAAATTATTTTCTACTCACACTGGAATAAAGTTACACAATGTAACAGGAGCATAAAGCAGGCTACACAGTGCTTCACCTCTGGCCACTTAATTGACGCTCAAACATGGCTGAAATACAAAGTTTCTAACAGGTCACAGATCTTGACAGAGCAAAAAGATTATGAGTATTCTCTCTCACAATTCAAAATTGCCTCATAGCAGGCCACAAAAGGAAAGCAGCCATCAATCCACCCTTCCCATTTTAAAATGCAAGGATTCACACAAGGATCAAAATAAAAAGAAACAAAACCACGAGCACTGTGGCTCTATAAACAGTTGCTAAAAAAAACACAGCAATCTTACAATATTTTTATTTACTCCTCCTTCAACCTTTCCTCGAGCAGTCGGTCATCATGAAAGTGTAACATAATAACCAGACAAAAAAAGAGCTTCCCACACTTCAGACCTTTTCCCTACTCATCACGGCACAGTTGGTGGTATTACAAACTTTAACAGGAAAAGGCTGTTCTAGAGTCACTCCTGCAACTCACTGCTAAGGAATGCAAGTAGTGTGCTAATCCAGCTGCAGGCTTCAAACAGGAATCCTCCTTCTACTGGGCTGACAACACAGACCAGTGTCTTTGGACATGCCCACACAAAACCACTGTGCTCTTTGCTTTTCTGTTTGAAGGGTTTATATGCAAGAAGACTTAAATATCCAGCAGGAAGAGGAAAAATTAGCAGCAATTCCATAGCTACAACAACACAGTTCAAAAAACAAAAAAACCCCACAGCCATCAGACCAGTCAAACCACCAAACAAGTAAACTTGTCGAATTTACTTTTGACAAATAAGAACTGAAAATATTCAAGTAGCCTGTCACGATCTTCCTCTTCCCAAGCGCTGCAGTCCAGCAGACTACAAGAGACTCTGCCCCCCCAGTTCCTCTGCTGTGTTTATCAGAATCCACCAACAATTCTGCTAAAGCTGTGGACACATGCCAGAGAAAGGAAAAATGACTCAGAATGTAACATACAAGAAAAGACTAATGATAATCCAGGATACAGAATAAAAATGAGAGTGGTGAAGCAATTATTTAACAAAAACACTCAACTGAGAAGATACAACAGCATGTCTGGATGTGGGAGAAGACAGCAAGATATAAAGGGGTTCACAGATCCATTTCCAGATTTGACACAGACCAACATGAAGCAAAGTTTTATTTTTAATTGATAGCATCTCAAATTCCTACTGAAATCAGAATCAGCCTGGTTTCCATTTCATAAACAGAAATTAAAGTGTTGCAACAGGAATACACAGCAAATTTTATTATAAAAATGTTAATTTGGTCTTTCCTAACCATTTTCAGAATATCAAACAACAACAATGAACAGGTAACTCACCAATTATTTAACAGATATTCATATATGCAATTAAGGCTTCCTTTTTATGTAGTTTATTTTCCTTTCTGTAAAAGAGGCACACTACATCTATTGACACTTCTTTCAGAATGGACATACTGTTTTTCAATAACACTCCAATTTTGGCATTACAAACTGTGGAAAGGCAGAATTTACACTCTTGTTTTCATTGCAACTTTGCTGTGTGTCTGAATATGTTATACTTAAAAAAAAAACCCAAAATAGTTATGTTCTAAACACTTGGCAATAATTACCATTGAATCAGCCAAATACAAACTCATAGTATAATGCAACTCTGAGAACAACGAAAAAGCCTGATATTGAAGTAGGAGAATGTAGAAAACAGGGCAAGAAAGCAATCCATCAGCCTGAAAATGGTCTCCCATTCTGTCCAAGGTCCACACAAGAAAAAGGATTCTGAAGAACTGAAGAGGGTCCAGCAGAAAGCTGAACATATTGACCAAGGATTGGTTTATTCAAAAGAAAAATCAATATGCTCCACTGTATTCCATGGATTTGATGCCACAAATGACTATTGATGAGAGAAAAGACAACAAAATCCAGCCATACATAATTGAAGTTAAACAAATTCAGACTGCAAATAGTTTGTTTTTTATTTAATACTGTGACCATAGAGAGAAGTCATGGAGCTGTGGATTTTCAACAGAAAACAAGGGGTTTTAATCAAGGTTGAATATTATTATGTTAAAAAAAATTGCTGTCATAGAGTAAGGCTACGGTTTACCTCAGATTTCAGATGTGGTTATGACACAGAATGGGAGAGCTAAGCATTCTTCTTTTAATTTATATCAAATACACCCCCCTTACATACTGACTGTTAAAGCTATAAGGAATCAAAAACAACAACAAAAAAAAAAAGCTATCCCTATCATGGACTAGTTTTGTAAGGAATTGACTGGATGCAGCTGTGAATGAGAGGCAAGAAGCAGAGAAAGTAAGGAAAACCACAGGAAAGAGGAACTTGTAGAGAGAAAATGGGTGAGAACTCACTGGAAAGACAGATTTGAAAAGATGTTAAACAAAGGAAAACACCATCATGAAAGTTCTTCCTGCATTCAACAAAATGTATGTTCCTCATATGTCCACTAAGAAATACTATACTCAGTTTTTCCTCCTAAACAAGCAATGCAACAAGGCCATGCAGATTTAAAAGTTTCCCAGATGGCTAAATCTATTCTGCAAACATTTGATAATAAAAAGTAAGAGTCCCGGCCTCTTAAAAGAGGAAGGTCAGATAAGCTGATTGAAACAGACTCCACCTTAAAAGAAAATCTGACCCAAGAGAAGCAAAGATAGCTTGTTTTGCTTTTTAATTGTTCTAAGCATCTTTAGAGCCTATATTAGCACTGTATATGCACTGAACTCTTGGTGAGAGAAATTCAGGAATTATTGCCTATTTTGCACAGCTATAGGGAAGGTATTACAGCTTCAGATAGTCCATAGTTTGGCAGGGAGATTCAGGGAAAACGTCCAGCAGAAACTTCCAGCTCATTGTAAAGTGAATTAGATTTTGAGTTTACAGCACCTTTTACAAACAAGCTTGATATTTTTATAGCATTCTGATGCATAAATCCTTTTAACAAACACAATCTTTTGATCTAAATGGGAATATGAATCTATATATTAATAATCAAGATTCTTAAATTTTTAGTTGTTGCCATTGGTCTACTTTTTTTAAAGGAGTTCCAAGGCACAATAACACCATTTCTGTCCACAAATATCCCCAATTTTCCAATATGTTGTGTTCCATTTCTCACTCCACAGAGGACTACTTCCATCAGGAGTCTTACAGAGCCCATGTAACTCCTTTTTCCTTTGCAGGACAGTTTATTAAAGTTGTAGCAGCAGTTATGTCTCTGAGCAATACTCCCAGAACTTAAGAATCAGGGAACAAGAAGTGGCTTGTGGCACATATCTTTGTCCACTAGATTTTATTTTTAGGTGTAGAAGAGCAAGTAAAAGCAACTTCAGTAAGAACTGTGGAGTCAGCTGGTGTGAAAGTGTTTTCACTCTTAACCCTCCAGAGATCTTTCCTGGGGACTGTTGTCCTCATGTGAACTACAGCTATGAAGGAAAATAGAAGCTGCAGAAAAGAGATCAGCTGAAGAAGGATTCTTATATTTTGAAAGATATAAGATATAATCCAAACAGCAATTGCAATACTGTTTCTGGAAATGGTTGAGGAGCAAAATTTATCTGTAATGCACCTTCCAAGCCACAAAAGGGAGGAGTCCCACTGACACAACTGTAATTGCACATTTCTGGGAAAACATGTAACATAGCATCCATAAGATTGAGGATTATCAATTTTTTCTGCCTTTCCCAAGGCAGAAGAGTGGGGTGGAGTTGGCAAAAACTTGGTATTTTTTCCTTCACAATTAACTGGCAGTAAGTCTTCCAAAGTAAACTGATCTGCTGCAAATCAGCCATAAAATGCCACATCTATTTCTAAGTGACATGGCTAAGGTTGCACCAACATTTTCTTTACAAATTGATATTTCAAGAAGGGCAAGTTTTAGTCTCTGTCTGCCTTTTTTACATAAAGAATCCTTTCCTGATGAAATTAGATTTACCCTTGATTTCTCCCCGCCCCAAGAAACATGCATAGAATACTAATGCCAACAGGTGATTTGAGAAAGATTTCACAAAATTTGTTTGGAAGCTTTACACCTACTAAACATATCATGAAAACAATGACATAGCAACAGTTAACACAATTTTGGAAGCAATTATGAATGAGTCAATAAACTGTTGTTAATAAAGACTGTCTTTGATATGCTTTAATATAGAAATTATGTCCCACATAATACAGATTGAGTAAGCCCTATCTCAGAATATTGCAAAATAAGTATAACATTAACTAATAAGAACAATAAATTATGTCAGAGCAGGCTGGATGGAGATCTAGAGATAAGCCTTGAGATCTGTATGTCCTACTTCACTTCAAAATACACCTGAATCCTCTGAGTACTACATGTTCCTGCCAATAACTTGTACCAGCTATCTGAACAATTTACAAGTTACTAAAAAAAATCCAAAAGAAACAAAAAGGCAAGTTAGTCCTTTAAAACTTCTGCTTCTACCTACCTCCAGGTTTAATAATGGAACTTTATAGAAAAGTACCTGATAATTTCACTTTAAATTCACACGGACTAGAAGCATGCCAAAACCACACAAATCAAAACATCCACTACTCCCTCATCCCCCCCAAAAAATCCAACACCAAAAAGGTTGGTGTTCTGAAGATTATATATACATAAATATCTCAAGAAGCCCCTTCCAACCTCCATGATTCTGTCTGTTTGGGTTCTAGAGATCACAAGATAAATGGAGATAGTTTAGATCCTGAGAGAACAAACTAGATGACAATAAAGAATACAGACTGTCACAAGAAAATGCAACAGGAACAAAAGCATCATGAAATAGTTACATTCTAAGCTCAGAACTATTTTGTCTACTGTACTTCTTAGTGTTTGCATGCCATTCAAAAACTGACTCATAAGGTACCAAAGACTAGCTCCTCCTAGGAACAAGGGAACAGAGCAATGAAAATAAACAGCACTCTCTGGACAGAAGCTACTAGATCTTCTATTTGGACTATAAAGAAGAGCACAAACAAAAACCTGTGTCATTCTCTATTATACTATACTGGGAGAATGGAAAGGAGATTCTTGTTTTCCTTAGCCAAAATCTCAAGTAATTTGTTTCTCCAAACCTAAAATGAAAGGATTATTCTTTTCCTGGAAGAAAGGCCAAAAGCAGCCAGAAATCCACACAAACCATCAACCATTAAAGCCATCACTGATGCTGGGAAGGTGGCTCAAAGACAACCATAAGAACATCACATAAACTTATCTTTAAGTGTGTAGCCAAACAGGGGGTTTCAACTGGCATTTTATTAAATACTTCCAAGAAAAGGGAGACAAGGAACCTCCTGCCAGGCACATTCCTTCAAGAGTTCACAGCTGGTGACTCCTTGAGTAAGGACTTTTCAACTCAACTACCTCTACAAATACAGAGCATTATGCTTCCAAAATCATGTTTATTCAGGTGAACTTAAGGAGACTTAGGTTTCTCCTAAAGAAAAGAAACATTTATTCCACAAGCAGAACACCAGCTTTCTATTTAATGTCCTCTCAATTACGTGCTCCAAATCCCCATGGTCATTTCACTTACAGAAATAGCTCTGCCCAAGGAAAAGGCAAAGCAAGATCCACAGGGGCTTGGAATTCTGACTCCTACGATCTTCTGTTAGTAAATTATTAAACCCTGACTGTCACTTTTGTTGATGTTGTACCTAATTACAACAGGAAACCAGTGAAATGTAGAGCAGTCTCTATTCTCTCCTAGCAACAAAGCCAGCAGTTAAATGGCACGTGGTATGCTTAACCCAGACCAGGTAACAAAACTCAAAGTTCCCTGAAAATAATTTGCATCACACTTCACATCACAAACTGCACTTGTTTTATAGTCTTTTGAATTAAAAACGGGAAAGAACATGAAATTTTCTGAACTGACGCTCTAGAACTGATTGTGAGCTTTTATTTCCATTCCAGCATTTTTTACATTTTTAAAAGATTGAAAGGAGAAGCCATTAAAGAGATAGAAACAGTGCAATGTAATTTCCATCTCAAACTGTGTGACTCAGCAAGATACCACTGCTAGATTTAGGTTCTTGTTCTTTTTTTGCCTCAGATTTCACACAAGAATGCAAAGTCAGAAAGGAGAGCAAAAGCGACCACAGGCTCCTATTACAATAACACAGGCAGCTAAGAGTTCCAACATCCCAGAGGTTATATGTTTTAAAGAGCTCTAGAAGTGCATGCAAATGTTCTTGGAGTAGTCTACAACAACTTCTCTAAGCACATCAGAAATCCACTTAGAAGAGAATTCATCCCATGACTCAATTACAATACAATCAACAGTTTTATTTTGGAGATCAGTCAACTGTGCCTCAGTGACAAAACACCAATCTAGAGCTATTCCAGGGCAAGTCTGGTTGCAGAAAGTTTTCACACATACAAAGTCATAATTATGTTAAGTCAGGGCATTTGTCCCCCCTACAGATGCCACATTAACACTGTTTAAAAAAGCAGAAGATAAAAATAATGGTTCTCTATAAAAAAATAGTCATTTTTTTGTAACCTAAACCCATTTTTTTGTAATAAGAGATGAGAGAAGAACTTATTAGAAACTGAAGAGACAATTCAAACAAGGTTCAACTTTAAGACACCTCTTTGCAATTGCAGTTACCAAGTGAATTTCCAATTGTATTTGGAAATTTCAGTCACACATTGTTGCTACATTTTCTCTCTTGACACTGCTGTCTACCTGGTAGGAAGTGAGGTGATTCTTTCTTCATTCACACTAAAACTGCAAAAGATTTCTTCTGTTGAATCTGTACTCCAACGAGTAAATATAAACCACATTTATAAAATATTTACAGATTTATCTCACTTGGGACAGATTTCTTGATTATAGTGTTTAGCGTTGAAAAAAGGTGAAGCAAACAGGATACTAAGCCAATTCTCTTTTATCTAAGGATAAGATTTGCAGAATTACAAGTCCTACAAAACAATGCTTTTTAATTTGAAAGAGCTCACTGGTGGCAAAACAAAAACACCCAAGGACTAACAGAGATGACAATAGGCTTTTAAAAGCAAATTTAAACTTCTGTCTTCTCTGGACCACAAGAATAGCTAAAATAATAAGCGAAGTATTTTGTCCTTTTTTCCTCAAAATTATAATTATGGTGCACCTATACAAAACACTCAAGCCCAGCAGCCTCTGAGATTCCTGTCAATCTCAACTACACTAAGGTTTTTCAAATATGGAAAGGGCTTTTGGCTGGACACCAATATTACTTTTGAAACTAGTTTTGAACCTTTCTCAGTCTGGGGGCTCATAATATTTTGAAAATTGAGCTTATTGACAACAGGCTCTTTTTATTCATTAACTTTTGAAGACACTGAGGAAGTATCCCAGAGTTCCCGAGTTCACAAGCTGAAAGCCACTAAGTCACGTACGTCTAGACCCCGAGGAAGCATCCAAATGACTGTAGGACCTCTGTAGCTGACATCCAGTTTTGTAGTCTCTGTAGACACAGTCAAGATTTTTGCACCCTGAAAATTATCATCTTCATACATGACATCTGCAAGTCAGAAGTTGAAACACATTGGGAATGCAGCATGTGGGAAGCTTTAAGGATTCCCATATATGGTGTAATTAGTGTACAAAAAGGTGGAGTCCATTGTTCCCCAAAATTCTAAAACACATACTACCATAAGATCCAAGTTTCCTTCTCATTATTTTAAAAGCTTGCAACAGTTTAGAATTACTTTTACCTGAATGTTTCTACCGTATTTAACATTAGTAATTTCATGTTAAGTCTCAAAATGGACTTTCCCAAAGGAAGAAAGAAAGTATAGCACTTATCAAAACTACGAAATAGCACTACAAGTTTTATAATCTCCTAAAGCATTAGGATGCTTGTGCCTTGTCTCCCTGAAAGTCAATCAAACTCTAAAATAAAATGAACTTGAGCAATTTCAGTTGCAGCCACCTCAAATGGAAGATAGATTAACACAGGTTTCAGAGATGGCCTAAATCCAAGATCTTTCCTCTTTATCTATCATCATGTATCCCACAGCACATTTACAAAACTGTATGCATTTATTTTGGCTTGTATCCTTCACCTCTATCCACCAGAAATAAAATACTTTTTATATCTTTATGTGTATTTTACACATTGCCAAATAGTAAAGGTATTCCACCTCTGGTGGGGGGGTGGGAAATGGTAAAAAAAGGAAAAATGCTGCTAATCAGTTCTCATGTACAGCCTTTCTAAGCTTTCCAGTGTAGTATCTTCATTGGTATGAACAGTGACTTATTGCAGACCACATTTACTTTTCCTCTAAAACACACTGTTTGAAAAACTGACAGTTATCTTACCAAACGAGTTCTAGTGACTAGATTAGTGATTTAGGGATCATTTTACTATCTCCATCTCAGAAAGAGAAGATCCTTCCTAAGAATACAGACTTTTGTCTTCCTGCAATTTACTACAATGCCAATGAACTTGGTAAGTTCAGAGCTGGACCCCTAAAATAACAAACCTTAATGACCTATTTTAAAACTGTGCATTTTTATTTAAGTTCGTGTATTCTAGTTCTGTTACTTTAACCATGGAGACTAATAAAGTTAAAAAATTGATTGTTTGTTTAATAGACTGGGGTGGGAGAGAAGAAGCTGTCACATGAACTGCCATTATTGCTATGCTATTTCTGTGGGGGACCCATAAAAGTACACAAAACAAATTTCTTAGCAGAAAGAAATTATACCAGTAGAACTGTTATCAGAAAAACAGCATTATTTCCTGTAGCTTCAACTCTTAACTTAAACATCTAATACCTATGCAAGAAAACTTACATGTATCTGGTCATCAGTTTTTCAAAAATTGTTTCCAGAACTGGTACACAACCCTCAGTCTTTAAAGTCTGCATAAAGAAGTAATCTTCTACTGTTTCATAGCATATTTGGTGCACCCAAGCGGTTACAGGACCTTTTCTCTTTTGCTGCTTTTCACTCTCAACTAAAATTACAAAATCTAATAATATAAGTATTAAATAAATACTATTTCTCTTCTACACCGTGTTCCTTATAATAGAACTACTAGAAGTGTAGGTGTCTCTCTTTACTTGCTTCACTTCTATCCAAACATCTGAGGCACAAGATATAGGTTTTCCTGTGTTTTTTACAATCATACTGATTCTGTCAAAACCCGTTTTCGCTGCCTGCCTGTATCCTCACATTTCATTTCAAATAATTTCACTTTTGAGCTCGTCAAGTGCCACAGGCACAAACTCTCCAAAATCTCTTCTCCACAGTTCACAGCTGCTTTTCCTATTACATCAGCTAAATTCCTTTCAGTTATTTCTCCTTTTTCCCTTGCAAAGGCACACGGATTATGTCATCACATAGCCCAAGAGTTTCACGAGGGACAGAACGGCTCAATAACATCGTGAAAACGCTTCACAGCAGCGCCTAGAAACGAAGAGTGGACCGAGACCCCACAAAACCGATTTAATGTACAATTATTCAGATGATGCACAACAGACAGTGCTGAAGAGCGAAGTACATAAAACACAACAACACATAAATCAGCAGGACGGCGGCCGCCCCAAGCGGGACACGGGTGTTACGGGGGCAGCGCCGACCCGCGTGGCCGCCCGTGCGGCTCCGCCAGCCCGGGCCCCGCTGGCGGCCACTCATCCGGCACCGAGCGCTGCCGCTGGGGGCTGCCATGCGAGCAGCCCCGGCCCAGGCCGTTTTGCCGCCTCCCCAGGGCCCCCTCACCTGTGGCCGGCGGGACCCCCAGGCCGCGCCGCTCCCTCCATCGCGGCCCCCCGTTGCTATGGGCCCCGCCCGCCGCTGCCCTTAACAACGGCGCGCGGCACTGAGGCGCGCCGCCATTGGCCTGGACCGCGAGGACGCCGCCCGCCCATTGGCCGCGGAGCCACGCACGCGCAGAGGAGCAATGGTCGCCTCCCCATCGCCGTCCCCGCTGCGGTCGCGGGAGGAGCCCCGGCGCGGAGCCACTGGAATCGCAGGGCTCCCTCGGGGACACTCCCCACGGCAGAGACACTTTTCCTCGAGGAAGCCCGGCCCAACAGACCCCCGTCGCCAAGGCGCTCCCGCCCCGCCCATGTCCTCAGCCCCGGCAGTGCCATCGTCCGTTCGGGCGTGTCCTCGCACGCCGCTGAAGTGCCGCTCCCGCCGGGTCAGGCGCTGGCCTGCCTCTTCGAGAGCTCGAAGTTTGCCTTCACCAGGATGTCGGCAGCGCTCAGCTTCCCTCTCTCCCGCAGGTACTTCATGACGTGAGGTCGCCGTCTCCAAGTGACCTTTACTCCATACTCATGTTCGGGAGTATCTGTAACCAGCACTGCTGCCGACTTCCCTCTCCCACAGGGATCAATACCAAATGCCAGCTCTTTTTCTGGATGCCAGGTATCACTACTTTGTGACAGAGTGTTGCTGCATCTCCAGTTCCTTAGGGAAGGCACCTGAGGAGCCTCTGCATCTGGTAGACTAAAAGCTTCTCGCTCCACAGGCTGGAGAGCAGGTTCTCTACAGTTCTCTGGACCCTGCACTTGGATATTGGCATTTGCTGCTGTCCCTTTCTTGAGCTGGCTGTGAGAACACTGTGTGTCCTTCCTTGAGTGCTTTGGATGATCCAAGGAGTGGCCTGCATGTCCTTCTGGATTCTCAAAAGTTAAAGGAGGAAATTTGCAGGCTGCAGCTCTTCGACAAGGTCCTCCTGCATGAAGCAAACTGTGGTTGGCATCCTGATTCTGGGGCTTGTGAGGACCACGGTGCTTCTTCTGGCACGCTTTCAACACCACTGGCTTAGTTGTTTCAAATTGTGGGCACACCTGAAAAAAAACCACATAATAATATGATAAAAACCCAGCCATTTTCTCCAGACAAGTAATGCCAACCTGATTCTGCTTTGCCACCTGTCCCATCTTTTTTCGGTGTGTTCACTGAGTAAGCTGGTCTGCTGCAAAGGGAGTCACTAACAAAGCTGCTATGCAGCAGATGCCTCATGAACATCACATTCTGCCACTCTCCTCAGAAAACTCATTGGGGTGCAAGTGAGCTATTCTCTGGCAACTTAGAAAGAACCCAAGATTTGGGTTTAAAGGAAATCTAACTGTTGGCTACTCCTGTAACCCCTGCACATTTGAAACAGTTCAGAAATGGATCCTTTTTCTTTCTTTGTCTTAGCATAACTCCAAATAGATTCAGTGAACTAAATCCTCAGTCTCCCTGAACAGGTAGAGGTTGAATTGAAAGAGTGATTAAAGGATGCCCACTTAGCTGAGTGGCCTTAGATTATGTTAATACAGCATTCACAATTTTCCCCCAAAACATCCAGATCGCCCAAAATCCACTTCTAAAATCAGCTTTCTATAAGAGGTGGTCCAAGCTCAACAGTCTACGTTTCTTTGAAAGATTCTGGACTCTTACTCAAACCCTGGAAATTCTTTTTTTGCTGTGTTCTTTATCTTCCTGCTTATCAACAAAAAGAGTCAGATTCTGTTTCAAATTGCAATGTTTTTCCCCAAGGGACACCAAACTGGGTTCTCGCTATGGTAACTACAATCTCCTTCAGCATTCCAAAGTTACAACACAGTTCCTCGAAAAACTAAGTACAGTTAAATTAAGGATAGCAATTGTCTGCTGTACAACTGAACTGCTTGAATGCAAAGCCTGTGTGCAGGAAAAGGAAAGTGATTCCATGATAATTGTATCCTAGCACATACTCAACACAGGTCAATCACTGACTTTGAGGATATGACCTCCTGGCTTCAGAGAGCATGTGTGGTAGGAGCCTAGCAGTCGAGAAGGTATGAAAAACTTAGATAACATCAAGAAGAGAAGAGCAGAAAATCAGTTCTCACTCAAACAGGTTGACACTCTGCAGAGGATGCCTCCAGAAGTTACAAACCTACCACATTTTCGAACTGAAAAATATCTGACATTTTAAGCACTTGAAGCAAATTTTAAAATCATTGTATGTTTAGAATCAAAGAGCTACCAATGCGGATATTTCCAACTCTTGCAAACAAAAAGAATGCTTATTCACAGCAGTTATTTTACTTAGTATTTCAGAAGCCACAAAGCTAACTGCCTCAAGCACATACAAAAAAAAAGTTAAAGGGAAAAGATGGAACATGTTCTACTTCAAGATTAAGGCATCACAAAAATAACTTCAGGTCACCAGGAACAAAGGAATGTCTCATGCAGGTTTGAAACCACACTTCCTGAGCTTCCTTTGTGAAGAGCAGAGTTGAGCCCCAGCAATGCTTAAATGGTGCTGATATGCTTAAAAGAGCTCCCCTAGGTGATGACTGCTGTTGTATAGGAACAGTCTGTCATTGCAGCACCTGTTTGTTTAAAAAAACCCTATCCTTACATGATAGAAGGAACATCTTAGGAAAATGCAAGCAGTCCCAGAACAGGAGCCCATCAGACCAGAAAAGGGGCCCATAAGAAGATTGATATAGAGAGAAACTATTCAAAAGACAGAATAGAAAAGAGGACAGGTTAGAACAAATAATCCTGAAGTGAAAACCTATGTTCTCTAAGTTTAGCACTGTCAAATTTAAGCAAAGCAACTAGTACTTTAACATGTAACATTTAGAGTTCAGCAGTTATTTCGAGCAGTAAGCCAGTAAAATTCCCCTTCATATTTATGATGTGCAGGGTTTTCAGTTGCCATAGAAAACAGCATCTTCCTGATAAGAATTATTTTCCCAGAAATAGTCATATTAACCAGTACAGACTGCACACAGTTTTACACCTTCAAATAACCAAGACCTTAGTGGTTGCTGTTAGGCTGTGAAGCAACTCATAAGCACTTATTTATGTTTTAGGCTGCTACCATGAATTCAAGTCTGGGCTACTAATTTTTCAGTAACCAGAACAGATAAATTTCTGTTGAGACATATGGGAAAAACTTGAAAATCGTGGCTGTGGGACACAGGGGGAAGGATAATCTATACCAACCCAGGCAGCAGAGGTGCTCCGGTCTACAGGTTTTGTAGGCACACGTCTGGGATTCTGGGCCAAAGGCAGCGGAGTTTCGTAGCAATGGATGGGTCCTGCCCGCGGCTTCTCAAGGAATACCAGCTCTGCCTTCTTGGCCTTGTGGGTACATTTCTTCTTTGGAGGCATCAAGAGGTATGGTAAAACCACTTAGAAACCTCATGATGCTTGTTAGAGCCAGTTGGAGAAAGAGGGAAGCACCCCAAGGAGATGCTGAAGTGCTCTCGATTCTGTAGAAGGCAAATAAATGTATTTGAAGATAGGCTTGTTTGGAAACCTCAGATCTAGTTTTTAACAAAAGCAAAACATTTATGCAGCAGTTGAGCATACAAGTCTCTAGGCAGACTTCTTCCTACCAGTAGTTTTTGAACCTTCTGTTGATTTCCAGGTAGGTTTAGAAATGCACAGCTGGAATTGGAGCAGTTGACCTACTGATCCAACTATATAAAATCAGCTATCAAAAAAAAAAGTCAGAAAAACTTGCTTTCTCTTTTCAATTTAATTTGGTTTGTAATGCCAAGAATATACTGTAGGGCCAAGGTAACCAGCAGTCTTTACATTTCTAGTTGCTAACTACCTTTTTAGTTAAATACCTTTTAATTTCAGGAATTTTAAAGTTTTTTAGTTTGTTTTTGTTGCAGGACAGAGTTGACATTTCCCTCCTGTATTCTACAGATCTTGCATTATTTTTTTTTTACCTAATGAATAAATTTGAATTGAAGTAACATTGAATTTAATTTTCCATTGAAAAACAGATCACAGAATCAATTAGGTTGGAAAAGACCTCTGAGATAATCAAGTCCAGCCTGTGACCAAACACCGCCATGTCAACTAGACCATGGCACTAAGTGCCACATCCAGTCTTTCCTTAAACACCTCCAGGGATGGCAACTGGAGCAGCCCATTCTGGAGCCCATTCTATTGTCTAATTATCCTTTCTGTGAATAAATTCTTCCTAATGTCCAACTGAAACCTCCCAAGGCACAGCTTAAGGCTATGTCCTCTTGTTCTGCCACTTGTTACCGAGGAGGAGGCCAACCCCCACCTGGCTACAACCTCCTGTCAGGTAGTTGTAGAGTGCAAGAAGGTACCCCCTGAGCCTCCTTTTCTCCAGGCTTAACACCCCCAGCTACCTCAGCTCTTTTTCAGAGAACTTACTCTCTAGACCCTTCACCAGATTTATGTCCCTTCTCTGGACATGCTCCAGCACCTCAGTGTCATTCTTGAATTGAGGGGCCCAGAACTGGACACAGCACTCGAGGTATGGCCTCACCAGTGCCAAATACAGGGGGACGATTACTGCCCTGGTCCTGCTGGCCACGCTGTTCCTGATACAGGCCAGAATGCCAGTGGTCTTCTCGGCCACCTGGGCACACTGATGGCTCATGTTCAGCCAGCCTGAATCACCGCGGGCGAGCTCAGAAGAGGAACTCCAAGAAGAACATTTTAGGAGAGATGCATACGAATGCAACATCCTGAATGCTTACCAGAGGTGCAGCCTCCTCGGGGCGTCCTGCGGGCCCCCGCAGCCCGGTATAGCCGTGACACACGTTAAACGGCGAAACTCCGCGGCTCTTCACCGGGGGCCAACGCACGGCCGGCGACCCGGGCACAGGGCAGGGCTTCCAGGCGGCGCGGCTGGAGGGAGCTCCGGGGACTGCCTCAGACGGGACGGGACGGGACGGACGGGACGGGACGGGACGGGACGGGACGGGACGCGGACGGACGGACGGGACGGGACGGACCCCGGTAGGACCCCGGGTCCCACCGCTCCGCCGGCGCGCCCGCCGGCCAGCGTAATCCCCCGCGCCACGCCCCATTGGCCCGCGCTGCCACCCGCCCCGCGCCGCCCGCCCATTGGCCCCGCCGCGACCAGCCCCGCCCGCCCGCCCGCCCCGCCCCGCCGCAGGCCGGGCCGCCCGCCTCACATGGCCGCAGGACCTACAGCGCCGGCCGCCCTCCAGTATCCTTCAAACTCGGGCGCCCCGGGAGCGCGGAGGCCACCGCCGATTCCATCGGCCCTGTCCACCCGGAGAGCTGGTGCAGTCTCCAGCTGCGCTGCGCCGCACTCCAGTATCCCCTGCAAGGACCTGGCAACCCGGGCGGCCGCGCTCAGACTGTAAGGCGCCCAGGGAGAGGAAGCACTTAGGCTCGGCCTGGGGCGGGGGAACCCTCGGCGGGGCAGGCGGACTTACGGCGGGCGCGGCGGCGCTGGGCTGGAGAGAGCCGGAGGAGGAGGAACAGAGAGTCCTTTAGCGCTGCCCCTCTTACCACCCCTGAGGCCTCGTGTGCACAGGGGTGCTCCTGGGCCTTTACTGGTGGCAGCAGCTCCAGGCCTGTTTGGGAAGTGGCGCGCTCCTGTAGGGAACGCAGTCTGTTGGAGGCTGGCTAAAGGCTCCTCTTTGGGCGCTGTCTAACCGGGATGTCTCTTTAAGGGGGTGGAGCTGATCGCAAAGGGCCGTACGTGTGCATGTGTGCCACGACCCGCATGGAGTGCGGAGCGTTCCCGTCGCTGCCGGGCAGCCCGCGATCCCGGGGCTGTCTGATCCCTGCGCGTAGGGCAGCTCGGTTTGTTTTCCGCTGGACTCTCTGCTTTGTATCAATGTAGGTGACTCTTACTGAGAATTTTCTCGTTTACCTGCTGGCCCAGTCCAATCCAGCAATGTAAAAGGCCTCCTTTTTTACATTAGGGATGCCTGGCATCCCTCATGATAAACAAAAAGTAAAATTTGTGTGTTCTCGTTCTGTTATAGTTTGCTGTAAGACACAGGTTCCACCAAATTCTTGATGGCATTATAAGCAGTATTCTCACTGCATCTTGTCCTGGAAGCAGTATCTATGAATTTTATTTCCTCTGCTTCCTGCTTTATAGTCTAAATTGCCTGTTGTCAAAAAGTTTGACATTTAAATGTATGCTGCCCAATGAGGAATTTATCTGGTTCTTGACAAATCTACAGAAAAAACGACTAGAACATTTACTTTACATCTGTTTTAAAGCGCTTAACTTCTGCTGCATTTATTGTGTGCTTTTGTAGTGTTTGAGATAATCTCTTCTTCCCAGATCTTAAACCATCTGTAAATTCCCTTTTCACTCAGGTTGTGTAATCTTCTATAAGAATCAGGACTGCTACTTCTATGTTCTACTTTCTATCCATTCCTGCTTGCTGGCTGATGCTGGCCAAGTCACATTATAGCTAAGACTTTCTATAAAGTACAAATACACACTTTCCTCATTATTATGTACTTTGTGATGCAAACTATCTACTGTGCAAATATCTCTCCTGTCCTGCTTACACAAGGTGCAAGTAAAGGAGGTACAGTATGACTTTTCAGTAGCCTTGCCAACCTTATTAAACACTTTTGATTTTATTTTCCTTTTGTGTTTTTGGCTTTGTAGCAATTGCTGAGAATGTGTGCTCTGTGGGAGACCTGCGATGATTTGCTGCACTCTTTATGTCGTATCTTTTGTTTTACAGGATTTGTTCCTCTCCCTTTCAATGGAGAGTGACAGTATAGATCAATAATGAGGACCAGCCCTCGCAGGCCCTTAATTCTCAAAAGACGGAAACTGACCCTCCCACAGACGGATGAATCCAGCACTTCAGCAAGAGATGAGAACAGAGGTCAGGATGAAAAGACTCCCAAGCAGGAGCACAGCCAGGAGGACCAACACAACAGACAACCCCGAGACAAAAGGGACTGTGGCCTGCAGAAATTCCCAGCGGGAATAAAGATAATTGACCATCCTACAATGCCCAACACACAAGTGGTGGCCATCCCTACAAATGCTGATATCCAGAGCATCATAGAGGCACTGACAGCAAAAGGAAAAGAATGTGGCAACAATGGACCCAACAAGTTCATCCTCATTAGCAGTGGGGGCACATCCCGTTCAGCAGGTCCAGCACCATCACAGCACCTCCCATCAGAGAAGAAAGCCAGTGCAGCAGTCAAGGCTGCAGATGGTGCAGAAAGAGAGAAGAATGTTACACAGACACCTGGTCTTGCCGGCGGGACAGCGCTCTGGCATTCAGGAGCTGATTCTGCGGGTGGACAGGAACAGGAGAGCAACAGTATGTAGTCTTTACCAGGTTTCTTTTGGTTGGTTGGTTGGTTGGGTTTTTGTCCTGACAGACAAAGAGATGTGAAGTGGGCCAATGAGTGTAGTACTTGAATCTTGGTACGGAGTAACAAATAATATTTAGTTAATTACAAAATAGCCTATAGATTTGATTCTAATAATCTACATAGCTTTGCACATCTAGTGAAATCTGAAGGATCACAGTGCATATGTTTTTAGTGGAAGACATCTGAGCTTCTGACTTGGATCTTGTGCTATGTCTTTCGGTTAGAGTCTGTCATCACCATCCTTGGCTTCTGCTTACTAAATTCATCCTTTAGCTAACGATATTCTTGAAGCTAGATCAACATTGTCCCGTTTTGGTTGAAAGCAGTAGTCTGGTTTGAGTGTTCATTTTTAAGGCTGCAGCTCTTTTCAGAAATAGGCAACTTCACATGAAATCAGGAATTCAAGAGTAATTCCTTCCACAACATTAGCATTGCAATACCATCTTTTACTAGTGCGACTAAATGCCTTCCTTTTGATAGTTGAGATGAAGGGTTAAGAGGGTTACTTGTAAGTAAGCAGAACTATGATAAGGGCTTCTGCACTTCGGTCACAATCCCATGCAGTGCTACAGGCTGGGCAAAGAGTGGCTGGAAAATTGCACAGCAAGAAAAGGACCTGGGGGTGCTGGTCAACAGTGGCTGAACATGAGCCAGCAGTGTGCCCAGGTGGTCAAGAAGGTCATTGGCATCCTGGCCTGTATCAGGAACAGTGTGTCCAGCAGGACCAGGGCAGTGATCGTCCCCCTGCATTTGGCACTGGTGAGGCCACACCTTGAGTGCTGTGTCCAGTTCTGGGCCCCTCACTACAAGGAAGATACTGAGGTGCTGGAGTGTGTCCAGAGAGGGGACATAAATCTGGTGAAGGGTCTAGAGAGTAAGTCCTATGAGGAGCAGCTGAGGGAACTGGGTTTGTTCAGCCTGGAGAAGAGGAGGCTCAAGGGAGACCTTATTGCTCCCTACAACTACCTGAAAGAGGTTGTAGCCAGGTGGGAGTTGGCCTCTTCTCTCAGGCAACTAGTGACAGGATGAGAGACCATAGTCTTAATCTGTGCCAGGGGAGGTTCAGTTTGGACATCATCAAGAATTACTTCCCTAAAAGGGTTATCAAGCATTGGAACAAGCTCCCCAGGGAGATGGTAGAGTCACCATCCCTGAAGGTGTTCAAGAAACAACTGATCGCAACACTTAGTGCCATAGCCTGGTTGCCAAGGTGGTGTTTGGTCAAAGAAAGGACTCAGTGATCTTGGAGGTCTTTTTTTAACATAAATGATTCTGTGATTCTGTAATATGGGCTTGCTATCCCAACAGGCAGTGGTGAGACAATGAGCTCTGTGTTGGACAATAGTCTCACTAACATCCAGTGGCTGGGGAAGATGAGATCTGATGGGCTAAATCCCTCTTCTGTGAAGCAAGACACAGAGAAGGAGAACCAAATGCCTCTGCAGGAAAGAATCAAGGTAAGTAGGAGAAGACAACAGCATGTCTAAAATTTTTGGTAAGGAAGTAATCTATGTGGATCAGAAGATTTCCAAGAACTAGGCATCGCTGTCTCTAAGTAACCTGGGTTTGGCCTTTACTGATTTGAATAGAACATGGAGGATCCAGGGATCATTCATGTATTGCTCCTTCTGTCTCTCAGACTGAAGAAGAAGCTGCTGCTGCTATTCCTACTGCTGCTGCATCCTCATCATGGCAGGATTCAGTGTCAGAACGACCTCCTTACTCCTACATGGCCATGATCCAGTTTGCCATCAACAGCACTGAGAAGAAGCGTATGACTCTGAAGGACATCTATACCTGGATTGAGGATCATTTCCCTTATTTTAAACATGTAGCTAAGCCAGGTTGGAAGGTAACAAGCAGGCCTTCAAGTTGCTGTGGGCCACAGGGTGATGTTATAAGCCTTCTGGATCAAAATGAAAAGTTTTTCCCCAGCCTGCAGAGCAAGATGGAAATTCATTTAAACATCCTACCCCAAATACCCTCCCATTCCAGATGTTCACTCTCCCATTTCTTGTATCCCTTGTCTCATTCCACTTGAGCAAGATGATGGTATATTTGATCACTGGACTAAGAATAAGGAATTCAAGAGTAAATAGAATAAGAGACTGATGACAGGGTTGGCTGGGTATGCTGTGAATATGAAAGTTCAGTGTTGTCTACCCTCTGGAATCTAATCCCTTTGCTAGGGCAGTCATGTTTGAGGTAGCCCTTGCTGTGCTGATAACAAAACTACTGCTTTTCAACTCCCCTCACTGCTTTCTCCCCAGAACTCCATTCGGCACAACCTGTCCCTTCATGATATGTTTGTCCGTGAGACATCTGCTAATGGTAAAATCTCGTTCTGGACTATTCACCCTGATGCAAACCGTTGCCTAACATTGGACCAGGTATTTAAGGTGAGTTGCCTCATGCAAAGAAAATAGGACAGGTTATCCAGTTTCTAGGCAGATGCACCTTATTTTAACTGTAAAGTTAAGCTGCTTTGACATTAGCCTTTTTGTAGAAGCTGTATTCAGTCACTTCTCTTGACAAATAGACAAGCTCTGCATTTGAAAGAAAAGGTGCTGTGGTTGTGCTTTTGACCTGGAGCTTTTGTGGAACGTGTTCATTCTTCAGATGCTGTGCCAAATGTAATAGTCAGCTTGTTCAACTTCTTTCCATGGGCCTGATTCAAATTCCTAATGAGAAGCTTTCCACTGAAGCCAACCGGATGTTCCTACGCTGTTTGATAAGTCAGTCATAGGATGGAATTCTCCTATCCCAACTAGGTGTTTTAGGAAGTATCATTTTGTGGGGGAAATAGAGCTTGTGAGTCTGGTATAGGTGTGTTTAGACTCCTCTGTATTTTCTGCTGGGTAGCCAGATTGACTTTTGTTCACTTAGATTGTGCAAGTTTAAAATGACCCAATCGTCCCCCTCTTTGGCTGATAACTTCATCTTAATTTTTTTCCCTCTCAATGCCTTCTGCCACCAGCCGCTGGAATTGGGGTCACCAACATCGCCTGAATGCTCTGAATCAGTAAGAATTACCCTCTGGCATGGGGCTTGATCTTCCATTCTCTTCTTGCTAGTCACTGATGGAAAGGACAAGAGGCCTGGGGAGGGGGACTGGGTCACTGTTGCACCTAATCATACAGCTCCATGCACACCCTTTTTGGGGAAAGAGGTTGAGCCAAAGGTTAACTGCCTTCAGATGATATGCTCTCTCTCTAGCTGGTAGAGCTGTACAGCTTTGAGCAACTTGGAATTCTACTGCTGAAGTAGGCTGCAATGGTGACCAATAGGCTTCAGAGAACAAGCCCGGAGATTTCTGGCAAAATTATCATCTCCATGGCAGCAGTCCCAATCTGTTCTGGGGCTCAGATGCAGAGAGAATAGGGTTTCTCTGTGTTGCTTTTTCATTTTGGAACCCAGCTGCATTGTGACTCTGAGAAGGATGAATCCGTTTGCTGTCGCTCTTGCATTCAGCAGTTTTAACAGTGATGGATTTGCAAGTGTCCAGTCAAACACTTCTCTTGCAGCTACAACTCTGACCTTCCTTCCATCTCCTCAGAATTCTGATTCTTCTGTTGCTTCTGCTATTCCATTTGAACATCTACCTGGTCTATGGTTTGTACAGAGATCCCATATACAATAAAGCCATCCTAATCACTGTTCCTCAGGCTCTGAGGATGCCAAAACCAGGTCCCTTTTGCAGTAGAGTCTGCAGCTGAAGCAGATCTGTCTTTTTCTACACAGCCTTTGGTTGGCAGCTGGCTTTGGGATGGTATGGCTGCAAAACAGCAAGCTGCAGGGACCTAGAGCTGACATGAGGGCTGGGTGCTAACAGCTGCTCTCGCTACATTAGCGCAGCCCAAAAGTCTGGTTTCACAGTTCTAAATGAGGCAGAAGAATAAATATGGATTCTTTGTTTTAATCTTTTTCTTTTCTCCTTCTCCTCTTTCTTGTTTCACAATGACTGCAGCAGCAAAAGAATCGTCTTCCAGATACCCTGAAGAACGTGGGAAACAAAACTGAACCCCAGAATTCACGTAAGTGTCTACATCAGCCTAGGCCAAAGAGAATCAATTCAGTAATCTGGGGCACTCTCTCAGATTCCTTTAGGAATGCAAGTTGAATTTGTTATCCAGGTTTGCCAGCTTTTATACTCCCTATTGTCAGGTCTGAAATTGAAGGCAGTATTGCTGTGTCTGAGAGAGGATGTGATGGGGAGATGGTGAGATGTGATGGGTATGCAAATAGAGTGAGAGCCCTAGCTTGAGGGCTAGGATCTGTATGAAGGACTATTTTCTTGTTAATGAGGCCTTCTGGCTTCATATTTGTATTCTCAAAGTTAGCAGAGAAGGCAGGTGAGCCTATCTGATTGAATGTTTGTTTTGGGGGGTTTCGAAGGACTCTGTTAGATGCCTGGGTTTCAAGAGGTAGTTGTAGAGGATAAGAGGCTACTGAGTCCATTCTTCTCCCTTCCAGGCCGAAAGATGAAGCCTTTGCTTCCCCGCGTCAACTCCTACCTGGTTCCAATCCAGTTTCCTTTGAGTCAGCCTCTTGTCCTGCAGCCTTCTATGAAGGTTCCTCTATCCATGGCACAGGGAGCATCCCTTAACAGCTCAGAGACTTTGCAGAGCAATAAGCGTGTGCGCATTGCTCCAAAGGTTGGTTTCTTGTTTTCCAAGGTTTTTTGTGTGGCTTTTTTATGGGGGTGGGAGTGGGGTTAGGGGGTAGGGTAGGAAGAGTGGGTGGGTGGGTGTGGTTTTGGGGTTTCATTTGTTTGTTTTGAGTTTTTGTGGGGTTTTTGTTTGGATTTTTTCTATATCTCTTACCTCCAATAGACCTGTTCTTCATATGGTTCCTTTGTGCATCTTTTCTAGGTGCTCTGAAACTCCCAAGTTCATACTAATCCTTACTATCCTTTACTGTCTGTAGGCTGACTATTACCTGCTAGTTTACTTGCTATAAGGATGTTTCTATAATTTGTCAGAGGAAGGGACTTAAGGATTGGTTAAAACAATTTTTCTCTACCGCTTGGATGTGAAGAAAAAAGAATGAGAGAAGTGTCTTTTTTCTGATCCTAAAACATTCGTATTTTTGATAGCAGTAATGACATGTAACATAAAGAACTTTTTCTGAAAGAGTACTTATTTCATGCCGTTTCTTCCCAGAGGTTTTCTGTATCTGCTGTTTGCTAATTTGGTGGAGTTCCCAGTTATTCTGGGCTCAAGAAAAACAGCTATTAAACAGGTCTTTCTCTTGGCATCTCACTGACTGCTGTTGTATGCTTAGACATTGTAAAGCTTTAACTTCTTCTATCCGATCTAACCATAATTCTGTTTTCCTTTGTGTGACTGCTGCTTTATGTCCTTCCCTGCTATGATTTATCTTTCTCCTGTGCTCTTTTTCTTTTGATAACCTCATTTTTTTCGTTTCCTTTTCCTTGGTTTCTGAGAAAGCTGTCCTCATTCATTTTGTTATTCACATATAGACGGTATAAGAAGAAATCAAAGGAGTTCCATTTTTTCCACAAATATTTGGCTCTCCTTCTGCCTGTACTCCTAGAAGTTGCTTATAGATTAAGTGTTGTGAAGGGAATGACTTTCAGTCTCTTAGCTGAAATTCTTCCCATGTGATCTGTAGGCTTCTTTCTGTTGACTTTACCAAGATCAGTCTGTATCTGTTGTTATAGTTACTGCTTTCTGAAGATCTTCCTCTTACCTTTTTCTGCTGATCTTAAGTGCCAATCTTTCTTTTCTTCTTTCTACTCTTATTTGCATTTTGGGTGGGTTAGATCCTTGCTTACTGACTGCATGTCACTTGCGTTTCTTTATAGATGTCACTGTCTACAGAAGAGTCACCCTCTTTACCCACGGCTGCTGTCAAGGAAGAGGGTCAATGTGATGAGGGTTTATTCTCCCCAGCCCATTCCCTAAAGGAGAACAGCTCCCAGCCTGGTGAGGAATTGGCTTCTTTCCCTGAAGGTGTCTGTATAAAGGAGGAAGAAGGCTGTCAACTGGATGACTGGCTGTCCCCATTTGCCTCAACCATAACGGTAAAGGAAGAGCCAGGCTTATTCCTCCCAGACTCATCCACAAAGGAGAAGAAACAGGTCACCACACTGAAGTCCCCACCTAGGGCTGTTTCTGACTCGTTAGTTATAAAGAGGCGGGAAAGGCGGGAAATGGGCAGATCCAGGAGGAAACAACGTCTAGCACTGCCTTGCTCAGAAGAACCTGTCCTTGTTTTGCCAGAAAGCAACAGCTTTGACCCTTTTCGGTTAGCGGCAGACTGTCCCTTCCCACTGGAAAGCCAGCCTCTTGAACAGGTATCACAGCTCAGCTGCTCGCAGGGAGAAGAAGGAGCCTTTAAAACACCAGTCAAGGAGATCTTCGGCAAATTGCCAGTTTCTTCCACTCCCAGCAAAGTCTCAGCCACTACTACCCCCTCTCTAGAGGGCCTTGACCTCTGGAAGTCTGCTTCCTTAGCCAAGGGAAGTCACGAGCTGGACTTCAGTCCAGTGAAAACCCTTCAGTTGCCATTCACACCCCTCCAGGACAACCAGGACTTACTGGGTTTTAACAGCACACCCCTTAAAAATCCGCTCTTTGATTCTCCTCGGGAATTTCTCAATACAGAATCCAGTGATATGGCTCATGCCCCCCTCACAAGCTCTCCAGCGTTGGTTCGTGAGTCCGCTAAGCAATCATCTGCTGAACTGACAGCCTCTGGCTTTACTGAAAACCGGTCACTCATGGAGGGCCTTATCCTGGACACCATGAATGACAGTCTGAGCAAAATCCTTCTGGATATCAGCTTTCCCGGTCTTGAGGATGAAAATTTAGGAACAGACATTAGTTGGTCTCAGCTGATACCTGAACTGAAGTAAACTGGCCTGAGGGCTGAATTTGGCTTGTTCTGATGTTACAGAAAGCACTCTACATGTATGGATCTCAGATGAGTAGTCTAAGACAACTCCTTTGACTAATTTCCACAACAGGAATAATAAGAGGGTGTAACTGACTCCTGCTAAGCTGGGAGACAGGCCCATCAGCTGCTATGAGCTTCTTTTATAAGATGCTATAGACTTTGTGTAGAACAAGGTAGAACTGCTCTAGCCTTGTGCTAGAGATAAGAATCCCTGGAGAGAGGTTATCAAGAGAACATCTAGATAGGCCCTGAATGGCATTTGCTCCTCGGTATCAGAGGAAATGAACACACTCCTCAGTGTGTTCTCAGGAAAGAGCCTAAGAACCTCATCCTAGCTCTATCTTAATTTCCTTTACTTTGTTCCCCTATTACTTAGTATCTTCTGTCTAGATTTAATGGGTGTAAATACTGTACATTCCTTAAATTAGCCCTTAATTATAAGAATAATTTTATTATTGTAGGGTTACGGGAATATTTTGACTGGTAAGGGATTGACCTAGAGTGTTGTCCGTATGTTCCACACCTCCTGTATTCTACCCTAAATAAGACCTCAAAGTGAGAGGCGTGAAGTACTTATGGAGAAGAGCTCACATCAAGCCATATAGCTCTTTTGATTCCAGAGTCCTATTATGTACCTGGAGGACTAGGTAGAGACACTGTTGCAGTAAGTTGGACGTCTATTGAATTGTTAAAGCTTCTATCATTACAGTCATCAGTTGAAAATGTAAAAAAGAACCTCTAAAGCGAATGCTGATATTTCCACTGTAAAGTGACCTCTGAAAATACAAGGTATGTGTGTCTCGGTGCAGCAGAACAACTATTCCCAGCTCTCTAGAACTTATGTCAAAGTAGGAAATTGCCATGGAAAAGATCTGATCCTTCTGCTTTCAAAGAAATGGTGATTCCTGTATCTACATACTCAATAAAGCTTCTGTGGGAACACAGCTGAGTATTATCTGTACCCCTCTTAGCTGGGATTGGGCCATAGCATGAGCAACCAATTTCTGCACATCTCATGTGTGTGCTTCGTGATCACTGAGCAAGTGGTCACTGGGACGTTTTCAGTATTCCTCAGGCCATGTTGACCAAAACACATTAAATTTGGTTACTCAACCCATTGCTTCATACAATATACTTTTTCCTGCCATTTGTGGATAAATCCTGACTTTACAAGTCAGAAGCATGCAATCTGAAACATCACAACACCACCAGCAGATGAGTTTCTCTATCTTGTAAATGCAAAACAAATCTCAATCAAAACTCTGTATTTCTACCTTCCCTTAAAGAGATAAAACCAGTTTTAGATATGTGTGGTTTTCAGAACTGCAGTTCTCTTGTGTGCTTGTTAGAGGTATTTGCCCTCAGAAGATGTTTCAAGAACTTTGGTTTAACGGTTATTATTTCAGTTTCTCTGGTTATGAGGCTGCAGAGAAGGCCTGGTTTGTGGCATACTTTCTGTTAGCACATCTTGTACAGCTGTCAACACTCTACTTGGCTTTCTCAAGGTATCCTGTCATGCTTTGATCTCACTTCTCAAGCCTGAGAGGATGTATGCACACAGCTGACATCCAAGAGCCAGCTATTTGTCTCCAGCAAATAATGAAATGTTCTTGTCCTTTGTGTCAATTCGAGGCAGGTGATCCCCTGCTGTCCCTATCAGCTGAGGTGCTTTGATAGCCACCTCACATTGTGTTTTGAACATAGTAGTCCCAAAGTTTAGTTTCCCTTCCTGTTAAGTGGTCCAGTGAGAGCACTGCTAGAGGGCAGTTATATGAAAAAGGTGGGAGGAACAACAGAAAAAATTCCAGAATACTGCTCCCCAGCAGATTTCTCATTGTTTGGGCCAACCTAGTTCAAAGCCCCCGTTGGTGAGGATTTAGTTACAAAATGTTTCTCTATCTGTGTTTGCCTTATATTCTACCTGGATCCTTTCCTTAAGGAAAGGTAGTTATCACCTGTCCTTCTGCAGGCTCAGTATTTGAATTATAGTGTAGGGGTGTGATCTTGTAAGACAGTGGATGCTTCTGTCCACCCTCTTTCAGTAAGAGCAGAGCCATACTTCTTGTCTTTTCATGAACCTGTTGCAGCCCAAGAGCAAGTGGGCATAGCTCTTCACACCCTTTGCATAGCACCCCCCAGATCTTCTCTGAATGATGTGCAGGAGCATCCCAAGACTGCCCTTAGTTTCTGATAATAGAGAAGACTGTTTAACACCTAGCCAGTAAAAACAAACATTAATTTAGGATACAATTTTTAAGAGACCTGGGACACACAAATCTACAGGGGGACAGCAAGTGCTGTGGATGCTCCGGTCCTCTGAAAATTCTGCTCTACACCTGGCAGGAAGCGCAACAGATGCAAAGGGGAAGGTAATTCCCCTTCATTGGCTGAGTGGGGTTTTTTCCTACTATGTTATGTCAGCTGAAAAGGACTGGATACCCCATAACATGAGGTGAGCAAGGATGATTGCCACCTTTTTGATTTTGCCGCTTGGCTGGCAGAGGAAGAACTTGATTCCTTCCCCATACAGAAGAGAAGAAACCCTGTTTTACGAAGTAGCAGTCTTTTTGTGACAGTGTCAGGCCTTCATTTCTACCAGAGGGCTCTACCAGAGCTCTAAAGAAAGGTGAAAATTTCTTTTTTAGTAAAATATCTAATTTCCTCTCTAAAATGCAGTATGGACTCAGAGAGCACAATGACAGGTTTGAAAAATGTGAGCTGGTTCCTGAACAGAAATAGCATCCTTCCCCCCTCCCCTTTTTGTGACAGAGGTGAGCTACGACTGGGTAAGAAGATATTCAAGGCATAACAAAGTATTAGCTCCTTGAAATTAAGAAGAAAATGTCCTGCTTTAACAGTCATCTCAGACTGGTTTCTTGCTTTGAAACAAAGAGAGTTTAGAATGTAAAGGCCACGAATCTGAACTGCTGATGCAGGTCAAATGACACATTTTTCCTTGAGTTTCAGCTATGACTTTCCTTGGAAAAATAAAGATCATGAATACCCTGATATACAGCTTACAGACAATGCAGGCAAAGCAGATTCCATTCTACGCCACAAAATCAGTGGGAAGTCGTTATATAGATCACACTGATGAACTGTTTACATAGAAGGTATATCATCAGAATTTATCCTCCTAATTTGCTTCCATTTTTTTTAATGTACCCATTTCAAAACAAACATTTAATGACTTTATTTAGGGAAGTCAAGGAAAATGCCACGAATTATTATAAAAATACAGTCAGACATGGTTTTATGCTCCCCTCCCTGCTGTAGGTCTCTATTAACTTCTCTTGGATGTATAGGAGGTTGCTGCCAATAGGGCCCTTGTTTATTTAGTTACATAACTTGGTGAAGGTAAGTTTTCTTATATTCATCTGTGATTACAAGCAAAAGACCTGCTCATTAGAACCATGACTGTTCAAAGGATGGACTAATTTTCCAACAAAAACCCCCCTCATCTTCACTGCACTTCAGAAGAATCTCTTAATATTGCTGGTGTTTTCTATAGAATACTGGTTTTCACTACCAGCATGTTATCTTTTCTTGGTGTACTGTGTTTTTTCACATTTGATGCATTTTTGTATAAATTTTAATAAAGATAACGTTTTGGAAAATACACAACAGGCCAGAACATTCCATCTCAACACTATGCTTTGTCCATGAAGTAACACGTTTAGATTACTTACATCTTTTTTTTTTTTTTGTATTCTGAATTCTGAGATTACATTTTTTCTATGCACAAAGTTATTTTGGATTGTGGAACCATATTCCACCTGCAATTTCTGTTCTGGATAATGCATGTATATTGCAAAGCCCTGAAACACTTGATTTAGGAGTGTTTATCTGAGTCTTGTGGTCTAATCTGCCCTGAGTTATCAACATGCATTTTCCACTTTAAGGTTTGCTTTAGAAAAGTTTCTGTTTGGAGCAGCTAAAGTTTAGCCTGCTCTCATGGTAGTCTTAAAGTTTCAGACAATTAACAGTGTTTGATATATTTAGCATCTAATCCAAACCCTCCAGGAGGGGAAGAAAGGTCAGGAATGCAGCAGAACTGAAATCATAAAACACATTGCTTGGAACATGTGGGATCACTGAAGATGCCTTCAGGATCAATATGGTTTTCCAAGTTTTTGCAAGTAATGATGTCAATGACACAGAATGGTCTGACCTGAGGAGCTCTGATCTGTCGCTAATTAGTTCTTGACAGTCTGCACTCTGCAAGCATACCCACAGGACTGGCATGCCACAGTGATAAGAGCTATTTTACTGTTTCCCATGGCTGAATCTCAGTTTTTATTTGTTTGCTGTTTTTATTAAAATCTTGGAGTCAGGAGATCATGAGATAATCTCAGTTGTCATTCAAATCATGTCAAGGCCTAGCCATCAAGAATTTAACCAACAGCTGGTGCATATACAAATGCATCCTAATGGCTAGGAAACCAGTGTTTATAATCTAAAATAAAATCACATTGTTAAAGCATCATTGTTACTCATCAAATCCTTGAGGTGATAACACATCCCTCTGTCTTCCTGTCACTGCAGGTGCACTGTGTACATAAAACACCTTCTGTACTAGAAGTACTGTACTAGAAGTGCTGGGGATTCCATCATAAAATCCTGAATCGTCTGAGCAGTAAATAAAATATCCACACTGAATTTAGCCTCAAGGTAGAGTTATTCTACTGGGGAGAGAAGGGGCAAGAAACACAGGGAAGGCAGTTCAAGCAGTCCAATTCCTTCTATAAATTAGAGCAGAAGAATGTTTTGCTCAGTTTAAAAAAATCCTTTTAAGCAAATCTTTTCTTGAAAAGACCTAAGGCCTCTCTGCTTTTGAAGGATTTTGTCAGGGTGTCCTTCTTGACTTTGATGTTTCCCTTTTTACGAGCTGAATGAAAATGTTCTGGTTTTTGACTGTTATGAGCATTCTTTAAAAAAATTATTTCACATCTTTAGCCCAGTCATAGCTGGCAACTAAAATCTGAGAAGAGATTTATTCAGTACAGAGTGTGCTCCAGCACAGACCTACTGAAGTGTATGGGGATTTCTTTCTGAACCTGCTCTTCACGACTGTCAGCAGCTGAGAATGGCAACACGAGTGCTTGTGTCCTAGGGACTTGTTCTGGGCTTCAGGGAGTGGATGATGCAAAGGAAGAGCTTGATGAGAAGATGGTGTCTCAAAGAGTCAAATGGAGACAGGGTTCAGAAGACAGAGAATCACAGTCATAGAATCATCTAGGTTGGAAAACACATTTAAGATCATCAAGCCCAACCATTAACCTGACACTGCCAAGCCCACCATTAAACCTAAGTGTCTACAATCTACATATTCTTTAAATACCTCCATGGATGGTGACTCAACCACTTCTCAAGGAAGTCTTCTTCCAGTGCTTGATAACCCTTTCAGTGAAGAAATTTTTCCCAATATCCATTTTAAACCAGCCCTGGCTCAACTTGAGGCTATTTGAGAGAACAAAGAAGAGAAGAAGGTTCGACAAGGACCATCATAGTCATCGATTCCACAGTCTTCATGTTTAAGGCTGGGGCAAAATGATCAGCTACCAGAGCAAAGCATGAGAGATACTTATTTCAGGTCTTGGGTTTGACTGGTTTACAAGGGAAGGAGAAGCAAGGAGAAAACACAATGTGGAAAAGGTGACGATTCACTAAGCAGGACTGAGGTATTGCTCCTGAAGAACCATCTACAACTGCAGCATGACTAAAGATTTGGTCAGCAAGCACTGAAGCTTGAATTACTGCATCTCTAAATGAGAGTCTGCCTGAACAAGAGAAAAAGAGGTGGGCTGCAACACCATCAGAGTGGCTGACTTCACCTAGAACTGAGTGTGTTTGAGTGGCCCTGCTACAGTAGAACTGCTCAGTCATATTGCATCAACCAGAGACATGCTACACACATAAATATACATGACTTCAACGGTGTATACTGACAAATACACCTGGTTAAGTGATTATAGTTATTTTCAGCAAGTTATACTGCTGACTGATCAAGAATTTGACTGATCTCAGTTGCTTTAAGAAACAGAACAAGCCATTTACAAACAAACACGACAGGAAACACTGCAGCACACCTGGCAAGTGCTGATAGGAAAGTTTTCTGCAGTGTCTGATGGCGGACTCTAAAAGTAAAACCTGTCCCCAAAGGAAATGAGACTGGAGGCAAAGACAGCCAACAGAGACTCCTACCTTCCAAGGACTACATCTGGGCTTCATTTTGAGCAAGATGAGATCTGCTCTGATTCTGCAGCTAGCTGGGCACAGGCAAAGAGTGTATAGGTGGTTGAAATCTTTTTTTCTGTTGTTGTTTATTATGAAAAAAACAGGAGGTTTTGACAGAATCCCATAGACAGCCTCTGAAAGCACCTTGCCAAGACTTTAGTAATAGGCCCATACATATACGTACGAGATTAAGCTTTTCAAGGCAACTCTAATTGTGCTGAGTTTTACTGTTTGAGTATTCAGCTTTGAGGACACCCTCTGAAAGGAGATTTAACGGTGCAAAATCATCATTATTATTTTTATGGCATTATGTAGAGACTTAAATTGTCTGTGTTAACAGCGAGTTCATTCTTAGCCTCAAGCTAAGCAGATAATGGAAATGCTGTTGTACCTACAGATAGAAAGTGAAAGGACAGTGAAGAAAACAACCACCTAGAGAGACATACAGGAGACATCTTTGAGGCTGCATGCTTCCAAGTACTGTGCTACTGGCCTTAAATACACAACTATCCTTCATCTCAGACTCCTGCATACTTTTATTAGTAAGCATATTCCTAGCAGAAATTATTCTCTGCTTTAAGCCTTTTCATAAGCACAGAGAAGCTCTAGCATGAGGAAGACAGTTGCCATTGCTATGTGCATTAGCACTCGGAAGTGTTTTTCCTTCCCCTTGTGAAAACAAAGCCAAAGTTTTCTAGTGTGATTCATGAAGCTGTGTAATGGAATTTTGTACTGGCTGCTGCATGATCAGCAACTGTTCTGTGGCGATACTAACTATTCTAACCAAACGGAAAAGGCCCCTTTTCAATGCAGTTTAGCTCAAGCAAGGAAATCAATACAGACAGGACACAAATCATTGCAAGCAATATTTGTATAGCAGAGGGATTTCATATTGGACAATGTTGTTCTAAGTTTGCTATGGTGTAACCATAACTCTAGCCCATATGGCAGATGACTACACATTGACTGTAAATTACCTAATTAAGGAAACTATTTTACTTTCTGACTGACCTTACTGGCAGGACACACTTCACTATCCAGCAGCCAAGCTAAATGTTATGTACATCTCAGATGACATTTATCTCAAGGAAACTTGCCAGACATATTCACAGATACAAATACTGTAATTTATTACTTATTATTTCTAGAGTATGAAGATATTTTATTATACAAATAATAAAAGTGGAGGGAATTCAAAGCAGAGGAAGCTTTTTTTTTCAAAGACAGAAGGGGAGAGAGAAGCATGCATGATTTGCCTGAGTAAGATTTGTCCTCTCATCACTCCTCTGCACCATCTGTGCATCCACAGACCGCGCACAGGCTGTGGCAGTGAAAGAGAATGAGCAGAAAGTCACCTCATTGTGATTCTGCACTGGGCACCACAAGGAGTATCCTGGTCTTGACATAGTTGCTACACCCAGGGCCATTTTTACACCCACTTGAAGCTTGCACTGCCAAACTGAGACAGTACATTGGAAACTGGTGTAATGTAGAAACAACCTTTGGGCTGGTTGCATTATGTGGGCGCTATTGTTGAGCTCTTTAACAGCCCAACTTGTCACAAAAGAAATGTAAAGCTCTTTATCTACAATCCACCCTCACACCTCCACTGTGTCAGCTCTCAGGAGGACAAAATAATAGTTTTCAAACTATTGAAAGAGAAAAATTCAAAGCTGAAGAGAAATATCTAAGAAAGAAACAACCATTCGAAGTTGCAAAAGTTGCAGGAGAATATTTTAAGGAGGAATGATTTAACCTAGTCATTAAAAAAAGGTAAAAAATTGTGAAAAGGTAAAGCTTCCTAGAAGTGAGATACAAGGAAAATCTGGTGAAAGAACCTCAGCTTGTGAAATTTAAGTCAAACCAGTGAAAGCCCTCAACAGAGCAGCTCCTCAAACAGCTAGGGTACTCAGTAAAACATTGGTCTCATGTGAGCAAATCTGTGATTTGCTTCCATCAGCAAAGGATTCCATTTCTCCCCTTCACTACTCCAGGTACTCTTCATGAATTTCTTCCAACAACGGAGTAGCTGACTGGAATATTGATCCTCTCTTGTTTCTTGGCTTGGCAAACTGGCTACTGGGAAATGCTGCTTTTCAGTGTTTTTCCTTAGAAATACATGCACTACTTCTGAATTCTTCACTGTTTCTGACATGGAGGTGGTCAGGATCAGGAACCAACACCCATAAATATAGATAGAGTGCTGTAGCTTTGTGATTAGAACCTGGAACCTTTTGCCCCAGAGCTCTCAGTGACCTGTAACAGCTTTGAGCTGGAAGGCCAAGCTAGGGAGCAGGGAGAAGGGCATTTATCTTCTGTGGAGGCAGAGTGGTTCTTCTATTGTCTGAATAGCACTGCTACACATCCTGTAAGGATTTCTGTATGAAGAGTGCAGAATAGTGAGGTAGAATGTGTTATGATTATTGTATGTGACTGGATCAAGAAAGGAAAATAATTTGTCAGTGTGTATGGGATTGTGCATCAATATTTTCATCTAAATCAGTTTTATTTATCTAACAAAGGCCCTTGGTGAGTCATATACTATTTTTCAGGGCCTACAAAAGATGACTGGGAAAGGTAGTACCGGCACAAAGAAACCCTTAAAATTTGCTGCACTCTGATCTGATTTTCCTGTAGAAAACCTTTAAGAGTGTCCATTCTGCAAAAAAACCCAACAACCAGAGAGTTCCTAACCTACTTAGTAAACGGGCTCTGTTTAAGAAGAATAGGATGGAAAAAATAATAGCTGAATAGAAAAAAAACAGTGACCTAGAACCTAGCATGCCTCTGAAGGGAGAAGATAGTGTTTTAGCTGACTTCACCTCCATAAAAATGCTAGGGTTTTTTGCCAGGTCTACGAACTAACACATCACAGGATATAAAGAATTAAGTGACATGCAGTTAGAAGCAGAAGGCATGAAGGAGGGGAGAAAGCTTTAAATAAGATTTGAAGGTTTCTCCTCTTTGAGGTAAAAAGAGAGAAATATTTTGTGAGTTAGGGACCAGGATTAACTGGTTCCTAAAGCAGAAGTGCTCGAGTAATGGTTCCAGCACTGCTGCAAGGCAAACTGATTTTGATTGGACTTTGCCAAAGTGCTATGAAAAATAAACTAGCTGTAAGGAAGTACAGGGACTGGGAACTAGGAGTGCTCCCTCCTCTTCATGCCCACGTGCACATCTATGGTGGGAGACGATCTTGTCAGAAACTCTGTAGCTCTGCCCATAGGTTTCAAAGCAGAGACTGTAGGTGGTCTGGCTCCAAAATGTTCCATTCTACTTTACAGTCTTGAGGTCTGTTCTGAGGCTTTGAGAAAATTGGCCCTGCCATTGCTACAAGCAGAAGCAGACCTGCTTTGTCATGGCTGGCCTGCTGAGGTATTCACAGTCAGCAGGAGGGGAAACACCTCCTGGCCCTGTGTGAGAGCAGAGGTGCATGATTCAGTACTGGTTTACAGGGATAATAAAAGGACTTGATAAGACGACTCAGAGTATACTCCGCAAGGCCACAAGAGATCAAAAGTGTGTGTAAAGCACGAATCATAACAACCTAGAGGCAAGAAAATAAGACTGTGGGAACACAGTTTCCCTGGGAATATCCTTTATTTAAACTATTTTCTTAATTTGATTTGCAGATAGATAAGGACAGTTGTAAACACCTCTGTTGAGCTCTTGGTGGGACTCTGCCTGCATTATGGTATTGAAGTTTGGCTTTGGAGTGTAAAGCAGTTAGAATGTACTTCTACTCCCATTCCTGCCAAATCTAGTTCTGCAATTTGGTGCTGTGGAAATTGTAATACCTTGTGTAAAGCAGTTAGCATACTGGGAACAAAAAGGCCAACCTCTCCAAATTTTAGAATGACTCTAAATGACCAGCCTCCCTTCTCACATTTGAGGAGCAAAGATCCTAAGACAAGTGCTAACACTGTAAGGATTAGCAGGGAGTAAAAGATGCACCATAGAAAACCATCGTTTCCTTTGCACTGAGGACAACCTTTTGGTAGTTTCTACAACCACAGTCAGGTCTCACAATGGGCTGACTGGACTTATATCTGGATCTTTGTATTGGATTTACTTCCTAATACTGTAAACTCACTATTATCTTTTTATATAGAATCTAGAACATAGAAATAATTGGTATCAGTAATATTGGAATGTTACATACTACTAAACTGGAAAACAAATTGGAGGGAGCAATAGAAAGTCTCCTTTTGCTGTAACTTTCATAGCTGCTTCTAGTCCTTCTGTGTTGCACATGAAAGCTGTTTCACCCCTTGCTGGCTTTCATGGAAAGGTAGTGCTGTTCTCAGCTTCACAGCTGAGTAAAATTTGGTTTTGTCCTCTGATGTCAGAATCAGTGCTTAATAGGGCAGTGTATTAACTAGTGAACAGAAATCAAAATAAAGCAGCTTCAGTTCAAGTTGAAACTTACTGTTTCAAGCAGGATAGTATTAAGGCAGAACGTTGAAAAAGTGAGCTCTGCCACGTCCTTTCTCCCCTGAGAGGAGGGATGTCTGCCCTGGTCCAGACATCCCACACTGCAGCAGTGTCAGCACTCTCTTAGTGTAAACAGGGAGTCAAGTGCCCTGGTATCAACAAGGCCATGATTTTAGGCTTCTGCAACATTGGAGGGGATTGCTTTAGATGGAGTGGGGTGAAAATGAGAGCAGAGTCGGGCCCAATACAATTGCCCTGGATGGAAGCAGAGACCAGACCTTCAGCATTTCATTCAAGCTACACAGAAAAATCCTTCAGTGCAGCCTGTTCCAAACGCATGACAGTCTCTGCAGAAAGGAGACTGGGCATGCCTGCCAGGAGCCTTGAGGAGGATGCTCTCTCCCATTTACCACGGTACTGCATCATCTCCTAGGCTGAACCGTGTTGCTGCCAGTATTTGCAGATACACTGAGATGCGTCAGAGCCCCCTGGCAGAGCTGCTGGATCGCACAGGCTGCCGCTGGGAGATTTAGTGTGTCCCCAGAGTGCCAGGAACAGGGAATACAGGAATACACACACGGGCACACGCGGGTGCGTGCGCGCAGCCCGGGGAGGTAAGTCCAACCCCCGACAGCGGGGCCACCCTTCTGCTGCTGGATTTTTCCAGCCAGAGCATCTCGCCGGCTCTGCTGTGATTTATGGAAATCGGTTTCTGACGCGGGGCTTTTTCTGTTACGACAGGGACCCACGGACTGGAGGAGGGAGAGCTGCAGTCAGGGCAGGAGAAGTGAGGGAGAGGAAGAGGCTGGGAGCAGAGGGACACGGGGGACTGGAGGGGACAGACAGAGAAACCGGCACGGAGACACTTCAGAGATGGGTGAGTTATAACTAAGAGCAGGAAGAAAGTCAGAGAAAGCAAGAGAAGGAGAGCTGTGGGGAAGGGAAAGGAGATCAGAGACTGAGTCAGCCTCCAGAGGGCAAACGCCAGGAGACGAGTTCAGGGAACACCCCAGCATAACAAAAAGGACCGGTTCTGTCTGAATCTTCACCATGAGCACGAAGAAGAGCTGCCACCTGCCACTGGGGCAAGGAGACGAGGAGGAAAAGCAGAGTGAGGGTACTCCTGAGCTGGAGCGACAGGAGTGTGAGATGGAGCTGAGGAACAAAGCTATTCTGCAACAGAAGAGACGCCTTAAACAGGCCACCCAGTTTGTGCACAAGGACTCTGCTGATCTGCTGCCCCTGGATGGCTTGACAAGGCTTGGCACTTCCAAGGATCTGGTGAGTCCAGTGGGACCCCATTTGGGAGGGAGTCCTCCTAATAGCTTTCATCCCAGTTGGGAACTGTTATCAGGTTTCTGAAAGGATCATGGGCAAAGATGAAACTTCCCTTCAGGATGATCTAGAAGCAGGTCAGGGTAAAGCAAAAGAGTGAATCACTCATTTATATGCATCTATACTCTCTATACATCCCCATAGGAACCAAACTCCTCACAGAGGAAGGCAGATATGGACTGGAAGGACTCTCCAGTATCCAAGTTTCTACTCACCAGTACCTATATATGTTCATGTGACATGTATATTTCCATGTGGGACATATCTGAAAACCCCCATCTATTCCTGCATGATCCAGCTCAAACGCAGACTGCTTTCCAGACTCAGTCGGGAGGGAAGCACAGTTCATAAAACTCTGAGAGGTTTATGTTTGACCTTGTCACCTTTCTGCATTATTTTCTCTCCCCTCACTCTCTGGATTTGTGGAGGGGCAAGCATGAGGCAGGACCACTAACCAGGCACACAGGCAGATGCAGTGCCTGGCACTTGTGGATGACACCTTTGGGGAGGTGGCATTGGAGTGTGGCCTGTGGGCATCTTCTTGTGGAGATGTGGAGCAGGAAGCATCGGGAAGGGAGATCTGTTCCAGGAGCCTGGGCGGTCTGTGGGCTGGAGGGACTTCCCCGAGGCTAGAAGCAGTTTCCCCATGGGATCTCTTGCTGGCTCAACTGTGCACATACTCCCCTTGCTCTGGCAGTTTTGCTGTCTAACTTTCCACTGTGGAGTTTAGCTGCTCAAGGATGCAGGGGTCTAAACTATTTTCCTGAAAGAGTGCCTAGGTCTAGTTGTGATGAGGGCACAATCACTTATTCCATCTGTGCCTGTGGGTGTCATAAAAGATCTTGCCCCTCCTTGCAGTCTGTGCTTCCCTCTGTATCCTCAGACAATCGCAACACCACAGATGCTCATGTATGTGTATCTCCCATCACTTCCTGGCTCCTGCAGCAGGCTGCAAGGCTGCTGGAAGCAAGGCACACAAGAGCACGTGTGTGTGGGATGGGCAGGATCCCTGGCACTGGGCCTGAGTGGGAGCTATTCTCCTTGCTGAACCCTTCAGCTGCAGCAGCTCTGCCCTGCGCAGACGAGGGGTCAGTGCCACGTTCCCATGCTGGCACACCCTCCTGTCTCCCACACCCACCCCACAGCTGCCTCAGCAGCTGCTGAGAGTCTGTGGCTCAGCAGGGTAAAGGGTGGCTCTTCAAAGTCACCCTGAGCTGTCGCCTTGTGTTCTGCCGGCCCTTCACAGCTGCACACACATGGACGTCAGCAGGGACTGGTCCTGAGTGTCCCTCCGGCCCTGCACACTGTCACTGCTGAAGTACGAGAGGGAAATCACAAAAGCGCTGTCTTAGCAAGGAACAGGGCTCTCCTCCCCACAGGGAAGGAGGTCTGGCCATGCTGGAGCCCGGAGGGCTCCGCTCAGGCTGGCAGCACAGGCAGGCAGGCACAAGCCCTGCAGCATTGCAGCTCAAACATCCCCTCAGGAGGGCATAGCCAGACATACCCCTGGGCCTGTCCCTGGACAGCTTTTGGCAGGGTACGGGAAGAAGCCACTTCTGAGTGTTTTAGTGTGTGTTTGTTGACCCCAGTCACCAAGGCAGAGAGAAACATGTCTACCTGCTTTGCTTTGGAATTGACTCTTGTCACACTGTGCCCCAGAGTGACAACTGGCACCCTGAAGCCACAAATGCTCGCTCGAGCAAGACAGTCCTTGTCCAAATCACTTGCCATGAGCAGCTCTCCTGGTTGAATTAACCATTCTAAGCGGGAGAATTCCCTGTGTGTAGATAGCATGCAAAACACTGCAAAACACTGCATACTTCATGTTTGGTCCACGACAGAATAGCTGAAACATTTTTACCATGGAGCTAGGGGGCAGTGAATAAGGCATAACATCTTTTCTGACATGGAGGTTTTGCTCTGGCATTAGAGGGCACAAAATAAATTGTGGCCCCTGTGCAAAGTCTGCATACATGGGACCCGTGTGGTACCTCCATTTCTGCTTTACCTTGGAGCAAGAGGAGAATTAAGCCTGAGTAATTCAGAAGTTCCTGCAACTTGATGGGATACTCTGACATTGCTGTGATACTTTGGGGACTGCAAGTTAGAGTCCAAAATATGCTTTTGGCATATATCTCCTGGCATTTCTCCAGCCCTATGAAAACCCCATCTATGTTTCCTAAATTTATATGGATCCCTCCTGGAGGACAGGAATACAAAAAAGGAATGTACTGAAAACAAAGCAGCAGTAGGAAGTGCTGGAGAGTTTGATCTTGGAGAGAGAGCAAAACACCCCAGAGTCCCATAGCACTTACACTAGGAGGAGAGTTTAATTGATTCCCCAAAACAGGTCTCCATTGACAGTACCAGAGACTCCAGCTGTGGCCATCCCAGATGTCCTAAAATTAGAGTAAGGCCTCGTGTAATTTAAAACTAAATATGTGCTTTCTTTTGCAGTCACAGGCTGTTACTTTTTGCCACTCCTCTCTTGTACTCTGGGTGTGCATTCAGCTTATGCAATGCATCCAGCAGTGCCTGGGATTTGATGGGCCCATCATGTCTCCGACAATGAGTAATTATACATTTCTATGGAGATCTCACATTTCCAGCTTTGTAGCAACAAGCATGATTTATTTTTTCCTAATGCCAAAATAAAATAAGTAGCTACATGAGCTACATATTCTGAAAGTACCAAGAAGGTCTGAAGATCAGGCTTCTTGCCTCCCAAAAATCAAGTTCCCCAGCTCGTACAATGTCACTAATCATAGCAAGGCCTTGAGATTTCATACTAGAGAGCCTGAACCTTCCCTAAGTTGCACTGGCAACCTGCTTTGACCCTTTTAAGTGCCCTGAGAGGGCCTCCTTTCCAGCTGCTGGCCAAAACATCCCTCAGGTCCTCCCTCACCATCCTCTAAATCTAATTGTTTCTGACCAGCCCAAGAGAGACAACAGTCTCCCATTCTCCATCTTACTGGTGAGAGAGAAGATAGGAAGGGCCCCAGGAGTCTGATCTTGATCAGATGACTCCACATCCCAGCAAATCCCCATCAGCACTTGGCCTCTTCCCAGCCTGAGTGACAAGATGGGGACAGAGGTGGCAGCTGCAATTGGCCTGCTCTTTCTGTGGGAAAGGTTGCAGGGAGAGGGAAAAGTCCTTTGCATGTCAGATTGTGAGAGATAGGAGGGAGGATGGGAATTCGAAGACCTGCTGTTTATTCCCTGCCCTTTTCCCATGGCCCAGATGTTAGCTGGCAGGCAAACTGGCACTGTGCTCAGAGTACTTAGGGAGTTAAGTACAACAGCCAGCTGTGCTGTGGGCCGGCACAGTAGGCTGGGAAAAGACTGGGAACAGAGGGATATTTTTACCTCACTTTTTCAACTACTGCAGTGCCTCCCACGCAGCATGTGAATGATCTGACCCTCACCCCTTGAGTGACAAGGAAACAGAGGCATGAGGGACTTGGCATCTTGCAAAGAGCAATGCTGAGTGTGACCAAAAAGCCAGTAACATCTGTCCTGCTCCAATCATTTGCCAAATATGACCAGTCAGGGTACTTCAAGTGGCAATTTACACACTTCCCTGGCCTCAGCCCTCTGACCAAGCATGAAGCTGGTCTGAAGCACACGTATGCTGTGGGTACCCAGCTCATTGGCAGGTCTGGTGTAATTCATGTGTTTGGCCTGCACATTGACAAGATCCTACATCAAGCTGCTGAACAATCTAGGATTTAATTTATCTTTTAATATTTTTTTTTTAGAAAGATAAAAACAGCAGTTTATGCTGTAGCACATTAACCCCTTTAGATTCTTTGCCTTTCTTCACTTAGGCAGTTGTTACTGAGAATGCCATGGTCAGCTCTGAGCAGCTGCTCTCCTGGAGAAGGGCCACGGGGCCAAGTACGTGGAGAATGGACAAAGCTTCCTCCAACAGGCCTATTTCATTGGTGTTGCCCACTGTTGATTCAGTAGCAGTGTTGGATCAATACTGGACAAAAGCTAGAGCATCTGATGTGGGGGAGCAGAGACAGACTACAAAGAACATTAAAAGCTAGTTTTAGTTTCCTCTTCAGGGGAAGCTTTCTGCTTCACTACAAATAATTGCTTGTACACCTAAAATTTCTGGAGTCCTGCCTTCTTACCCACACATACACATCACACACATGCTGCATTCCCTGTCCCCTCCCACATTAGAAGGTGTGAATGTGCCTGGTTGGTTGTCAGCACACACACTCAGTAGTGTATGGCAGTACCTGAACAGGTATGAGACTGCCCAGTGCATGTTTAGCTGAAGGAACAGATATGTGTGGGGAGACCATGCATCAGGCATGTTTTTCTCCTCCAATAGCTGCATTCCAGAGATCTGCCTGTCACAGACATCACAACACTTTAACATCACCTTAGTGGCTACAGAAAAAAATCTTGGGATAAGCCTGTCTTTCATCAGAATGATCAGTTGGGTTAGGCATTTGCAACCTGCTTCCCTGAGCTAGCAAATGTCCTTGTCCTTAGCTCCATTCTTAGCTGGGATTTCTCTTTCTTTGTGATGGAGACAGCAGCCACACAGTGTGGTCCAGCGGCGCCTCTTGGAAGGCAATCTGAACAAGCTACGGGTTCAGTCTGCACGGGTTCAATCTCCGCTGGCAAAAGACCAGGATGAAAAGATGGAAAAGGGAGAGAACAGGAGAAAAGAGACTTCACCCCTGCTAATACAGTGCCAGGTAAGGCAACAACACGGTGCTGCTGATTTCACAGTGATGGCAAAAGGTCAGAGCTCCAGCTGCCCCCCTCCTAAGGGCCATGCTGAGTTATAAATTGCAATGCCAGCTGCAGTCAGAGAGAGCAGATTTCATGCATGGCCTCTCCTAGAGTCTGTATTCAGGTCTTCCAAAGCCAGAGGAAAGCCTTTCTGCTACATGCATTCTAGTTGTCCATATTTGAGGATAAATTACCTTAATCACATCTCCTTCCTTTGAAGACCAGTTTTCCTATGATAGGAGGTATTTCATAACTACATACAGAAGCAAGGAATGTCTCCTTATCACTTAAAGACAAGTGACCCTAGTTGATTTACACTTGCTGGATCCAGTCTGGTCTGATTCCCTTGGGTGTCAGAGGACCTCCTCAGAAAGTGGTTAAATGTGCTCCGAATTAGCATTGCTGCATCTCTTGATGGAAGCACTACTTTTAGCTCCCTTTTCTTCTTATACCTTCCTATACAGCAGAGCACACTAATCCTGACCCTTGTACTTCAGAAAGCACATCCAAAAGCTGTGCTCCGTGAAACAAGGCTGCATGGTTGAAGCTGCTCAGTAATATGCAGATATGAGACTCACCAAGATATAGACCTGGTACAGGGTGGATACAAAATACATTTTAAAGTTTTTAGCTGTTTTTAATTCAGTTACCTGTCCTAAAAACATCTCCTGTGTTAGAGAGTAAAGACTACACTTCCAAGAAAAACACATACACCTTTAAAATTCAGTTGGCACAATAAATTACAATATGAACACAGCATGGTAGCAAGTTTCTGAAAGGCTGCAAGCAAAGACACTGTCTAGTTTGTTTTGCAGTCTTTACTGTTGCAGTCAGGCATTGCTTACCCTGGCTTTTAGACCTTAATGTAGCTAGGTTAACATAACCCTACTTGGGAACAGACTAGTAGGATAAATGGCTTTTTAATATAATTTTTCCAAATACCTGGAGCCTGGTTTTGAGCAAATGAAGTTGTTTCTTTTTCTTTAATAATCACTCTCTATTGTTCTGTATGAGGAAATTCAGTGACAAAGTGTGGGGGTTTTTGCCAGGCACGTACACTGAGCAAGGACAAGCATGTACAGGTGTTGTACCCCAGGGGCAGTAGTTAAGTCAGCAGCAGGGTCCACTAGTGGACCGTTTGTGTTTCTAATGGACTGGACCCCAGCTGTCACACACATTTTATTCTCCCTCACAGAGAAGGGTTAATGAACATCACAGTCAAAGAAATAAGTCTAACACTCCCTGAATTCTGCACAGGCATTTCTCTCTTTTTCTGCCCTTCTTAAGAGCCAGTCACTGTTTGTCACACTTAATCTTCTTACACTGAAGGAAGGAAAGCTCTCCTCCCCTTCTTTTTAGTCTTGTTGCTTTTGATGTTCTCATTTGTGAACTTCAAAAACCCTCTCCTGTCAGTAACAGAACTGTGGCAGGAAATAGGACTCGGGCTGCCAGTTCATTTTAACCAGAGAGGTGAGCTGGTACCTTTTGGAGAACTGCTTGATTATGGTCCAGTTTTTATTAGAAATGGAACATGACCCCAGTGAAGTCTTTTTTCCCTGACAGCACCTCTTGAGAAAAGATAGTCTACCAGCTTAAAGCTGCCGTTTACACACAGACAAATACGCTGAAAATTTCAAAGTGCTAACAAATGCATTAACTGACTTGGAACTGAACTTGCCTGGGGAATAAGTCCAAATATCTGTAGACTTCAGTGCTACAGGGAGATTCAGGCAAGAAGTGTTTTCACTCTAACAGGTTATAGTTGTCCTGTGCCTAAGGCCTTTTTAAGTCTCAGAGATCAGAGACAGAGCCAGTCTATAAGAGTTGTACTGCAGAGTCCTTCTATTTCCTTAGGTGGCTTGCCCACATGGTATTTTAGCAGAATTGTCCTTTTTTGTGACAACTTTTGCAAAGCACTTTGGAAAGCTTATCATGATGGAGATGCATCACAGAATCAAGCTGTTATTTTTTTCTTGTGGAGCTTGTCTCTTGTTGGCTTGGAAATAGATGATGAAAGATTCCAGTGCTGTCCCAGTCCACTCTTCCTCTATGCCAAAGCAATCTGGGGTTAATCAGCCTTTTGTTTGCTAAAGCAGCTTCTTGACTTTGGAACTTACATTATTTCAGAACACACAGTTCTTTATAAGCGGTGATCCTTACTGATTCTCCTTCCCCTCTTTCTTGGAAATCCCCATAACTGACATTTAGATAAAGACTAATGGTGACTGGTAGCAAACTGAAAATTCTGGAACAGAGATGAGAGTGGGTAATGTGATGAAAAGTCCTCTTAGGCCAGGAAGGCTTGCAGTTCTCATCAGCTGCCTGTGTAGTCCTTACCTCAACTGCTTTGTATTTGTGGTATGCTGGATGGAGGACTTTCCTCAGGCTCCTGGTGAGTTCTCTGGACAAATAGTTAGTGGTGTAATTTGAAAGTGGATAACTTTTGTGATGCTGCTGGAACTGATAACTGTGCTGGGCTGTTTACACTGAATGAGATTAAATGTTATTTTCTACAGAATAATCACTGTCCTGTTATATGCTAGCAAGTTTCTAACTTGCAACTTTTCCAGCCTGCTCTGAAACAAAACTCAAGAATCTGCCTAGTGATAGAGTTTAGGCTTATTATAACAACAACAGCTCATGCATCTCAGGTCAGCCTGCTCCCAAAGTGATTCCTTAGTAACTGCTATCCATGCTTCAGGTTTCCTGTTTCTGAGAAGCTGATACAATGCTTTTTCTCCAGTTGGGCAATGAACAGTTGGCTTCTGTGAGCCAGAGGGATGGTTAATGCTTTCCCAGTAGAATCCATGTCTGTTACTGAGGAAGAGCTGTTTCAGCTGGACAGTGTTGGCAGGTTGCAGCCTGGGCTAATGTGGTGGCACACGTGACCTGAGACTCATGCTCAGTATACCCACTTAGGCAGTGAGGAGGCACAGGGAAGCCTCTTCTGTGAAGCACAGTAGAGAGGATGAGGAGACAGACATTTAGCACACATCTGCACTCTGTGCCTTTATCTTACCTCTCTGCTCAGTCTGGCCACAGTCCTCGTAGGCAGGGCTGATACATCAGTGAGGACAAGACAGCACAGACATTGCAGAGCTCTAAAATCAGAAGGGAGGCATTTTGTTATAGAACCACAAAATTATTTGGGCTGAAAGGGACCCTAGTGATATTGTGTCTGTTTGCAGCATTCCAGTATTTCTCACAAGAGATATTTTGTTCTTTCTTTTTATAACTGCTCACAAATAGTTCATTTCTGAAAATGGAATCTTGGAAATACTGGAGCTCTTGGAAATCTTGGAAATAATGTAGCTCACTCTCTGTTATGATTAATAGTCAGAAACAGATTTAGTTAAGAAATCATGAAATTGAAACATTTTCCTTGACCCTACTGATGCTGCACTGAGTACCTCATAGCCATGCTGGTCTGCTTAAGGTGATCAAGCATTTAACCTTGTTAGGAATGAGCATAAGAGTAGAGGAGCAGTGGGAGGTCTGTTGCTGCTTCTGAGTGACTAATGGCACAGAGCACCACAGTGAATGGAAGAGAGGGAATCACAGGAAAAACACAAATGATAGTAGGGGAAAAAAAAGAGCCTCTCTAAAGGGAAGCTTTGTGGCTGGCCTTTTGTGGGTGTTGGTGCAAGACAGAGCCTTGAAGAACTAGGCCATCAAGAATGGATATTAGGCACTAGAGACAGGTGAAAAACATATTTTGTAGATGGCAGTTACCCCATCTTTTCCAATTCCTTTACTAAGTCCTGCTCCTCCTTTTTTTCCCCTGAACATAATTCTTATCAATGTCCTTGATAACCCTATTTTTTCAAACCTCTAACATATATGAGATCTGCTGTTACTTCATCACCTCTGGCCTGCCATTAAGGACCTCTGTGCAGAGGGGGCAGAAAACATATGGCAAACACATTTCCTTTTCCCTTTCAAGTGCAAAGCGGTGAAGAAATGAAGTGAGCAAGGCACTGGGGATTATTCCAGTAAGATCAAGCACAGGTGACTGGGGTGTAAGGCATCCAGTCTCTCCCTTTGCTAAATGACACCAGCTGTTACTATTGTACTTATAATATCATGTCATATATCCTTGAAGAGCTATATAGGAACATAATGTAAGCCCTACACAAAATAAATACCTTCTGATTAGGTTGTGTCTTGCATTCAGGAATCATTTGAATTTGTCAGTTCATCTCAGGGATATATGTGCTGGCTGCTTCTGTTTCCGACTTCTCCCTCTGGAAGCTCTTCAACTGAAAACAAATGTCTAGCCCTTGAAAATTGTTACCTGCAACACCAGGTAACAATGGAGAAATGACAAAGGCTGTAGCACATGCCTGTATTCCTTTAGAAGCTTTTGTCATATCAACTATTGCTCTGCTAATAAAGTCCATGGGGGTTTTCTGAACAAATTCACTAATTATGCATCTCTTGGCAGGAACACTGTTAAGGTAAAGTCCCTAAAAACAGATAAATGTCTGGGCAATCAAATACAAATGAAAGAAGACAAATTCAAAAAGAAATCTTTGACAGAGGTTTGCAGAGCACTGTGGAGACCACCATTGTCTTGGATAAGTCTCCTACCTTCTGACTACTGCCTAAAACACCACATCTTTGGCTGTGTTGCTCAGAAAGTTAGAGGAGTGACTATGCCCATTTTGAGCCCACAGTAATCATCTGTTGTTGTTTTTTCTAGTGCCAAGGTCAGGTATTGAAAGCGACTGTTAACACTGGGTGTCTACCGAACCTCATCTCCAAGAGCTGTTTAAACCAGCTGGGGTAAGTCTTTGCACAGTAGAAGAGGAGAGATGACTAAAAGAAAACCTATGGCAAGAACCTAGGCACCCTTGATTCCCAGCCCCAATGATAATTACCAGCAGCTTTGCATGTGCACACGGCTGCTTAGGAGAAGGTGCAGAAGGTGGGATACAGGGCAAGGCATCAGGAGCACTGGCAAAGTTGTGTGAAGACCCCAGACTGGGAGGCAGAGCTGTGTCATTCTGTCTGTGTGTAGTGCAAGGCAAAGCTGCCCAGCTGATGGCTAGTGGTGAGGTTTTGCTTGTTGAATCTGCCTCCAGACATACTGTGTGAAAGAGATTCCTCCTCTTGTGGGCCTATTCCCAACGAGAACAAGAAGAACTGCCGTCAGTGAGAAGTCCTGTTTTTCCTACTCTTCCTCCACTTGAGGCAATAACACTTCTTGTGTCCCACAGGCTGGAAGAAGTGTCTGCCATGGACTGTGGAGACCTCTCTCTTCCTATCCCCAGCGTTGTTGGCCGAGTAGAACATATGGAGTTGCAATTTGGCCCGGAGACAGTGTTGTGTTCGGCGCTGGTTGTAGGTGAGAGTGCCAGCCCCTCATCTCCCCTGTTTTTCCTCTGTCCCTCTTGCACTGTCAAGGGCATTTAGAAGGACCTTTAAGAAGAGCTTAACATGGTAGGAGGTTGGTGATGTGGTTGCTTCCACTGCTGGCCAACATCATTATGTGCTGTGAACACATTCAATCTAACCAAATGCAAAGGGCATAGGAAGGGTACAGAGAAGAGAGAAGACACGGAAAGTGGGAAGAAATGATGTGATTTTTGGTCTTAAAAAAGGATGTGGAAAATTCTCATTTACATTCTAAAATGGACATTTCTTAAAATTATGCAGAAGGCTTGGTTAGTCCTCTGGTGCCCTATGTTCTATTGAATAGGCACTTGTATCTCTGGCTGAGAGTCATCAGAGAAGGCAACAGAGGGTACAGCTTATTCCCCAGAGCGTTTCTCTGTGTACTCATCTGCTTCTGCTGCAGGGAGCACCCTGAAAGAACCTGGTAACCACAGAGTGCTGAGTCTCCCTCAGTGTCCTGAAGCAGGACCCTTTGAAGGAAGGAGCCATAGTACCCAAGGCCAAGTCAGCAGGTGCTGAGGCACGCCCATCAAACAGCAGAAAGGCTGCATGTTCCACATTCACATCAAGCTGTGAATATGCTGAAAACAACTTAGTTGTCTTTTTTCCCCCTTGTTCTTTATCCCTATTAATCTTCCAGCTTTACTCTCTTGCCTTTATCTGTTTCCTCATCTTTGATGAGTACTATTCATCTTCCAAGACCTTCCTTGCTCCCCCTTTTCATGCCCATTCTTTCCACATTCCTAGTCATCTAGAAAGAGCTTCCTCCTCTTATACACTCAAGTTCACTCTTCTCTTCTGTTTTTTTCCTGTACTAGTTCTTGTCCTTTATGGAGAATCTGTATTAGTACCATCACAGGTGAATTTAGCCCAGTAGCATCTATCCATTTTGCTGGGATGCGGAGATGTCTGCCTGGAAGGAGCAGAATTGCTACCCTCGTGTCTTATACCTCCCTGTACACACAGTGCTCTTGCTTATGTCATTATAAATAAATTATAAATTACAGTCACTTGTTACAGGGCAAGCTGGCATTCAGGAGACATGGGAAGTGTTAATGATATTACTGGTGGCTCCTGATTCCTGCAGACTCCAGGACCTGGAAATTCCTCCTTAGCTGCCACTCAAGTCCAGATGGGCAACTCTAAGATGCAGGAGGTCACTCCCACCCAGTCCAATGCATGTTCTTAGTGGCAGGTTGAGGTAGTAGCAAGGTTGAAGGTATATTCCAAAGAGGCACATAGAGAAAGGACAGAGACAAGGCCAGCCACACAGACCACCACATGCAGAGGAGTGCCTTTATCAGCAGGCACATAAATAACAGTACAGATAGCCTAGCCCTGGTCCTCCTCTCCAGCTGACCAGGACTGAAGTTCATCATCAGAAGTTCACAGATCCTCATTCTCTAGATTCACAAGCACACTTATATTCACAGTCTTTGAATAACAGCACAGCTTCTAGGTCTGTTTTATATCCATGTCGGGACCATAGGCCTCCTACCTAGCCACTGACCCAGACCCCTGAGTACAAAGCCACAACCTCATAGGATCAAATTCATCAGGAAAACATAAACACGCCCAAGTCTTTCCAGTTAGTGGCATTTAGATCTCTCATGGTCGTGCTCTGTCCTCTTCAATTGCTGACTTATAAACCCAAGGCCCTTGTGACCCCAGTCAGAGCAGGTAGCCAGAGCTCTCTTGCATGCTGAGCGCTCCAGTTGTTGGCACCAAGACCTACAAGCTCTGTGATCCACAGTCTTTATTCAGTTACTGGAACTCAGACCTTGCAGCACACATCGTAATCCCTCCATTGCTGGCGCTCAGGTGTATAAACTCTATGGCACCCAGACTTCTCTTGCACACTGGTGTCTCTGGTTGCTGGCACCTGTGAGCTACGTCCTTTTCTCCAGTTGCTGACACACACCTATGAGCCCTATGGCCTGTAATCCCTTCAGTTACTGGCACCTCCCTTGCCAGTCCCTGAAGTTAGTGACATCTACAGCTATTTAACCCATGGCATGTTCTACACTTGCTGACACTGAAGACTTGCAGCAGTCAAATGTAGGATAGAGAAGTTACACAGAAAAATTTACTTAATAAAATTATCTGATAAGATCGGATAAATTGCAGCCATTAGGTGCAGGGTTTGGTCAGACAAGTGAACTGACCAACTGCCTGATTGCATGTGACTGCCCCCTTATCCCCTCTCCTCTCCATTTTTCCATGATTGTTCTTCCCTGATTCACCCTGCTGCTTGCCATCCCCTGCCTTTGGTCCTTCCCTTACACAACCCACAGTAAGTTTTATGAGATCCCACAAGCGCCTTCTGACATTTCATATTAAGTTTCAAACAATCCCACGCCCCCACTCAAATATCTCATAATAGTCAAGATAATCATGGTTTCCTCCTCTTATCAGCAACAAAGTTAATTTTGACCATCTTCAGGACTGTGCATAAATAGCTCCTCTAATGGCTTATCAGTCAGTGCCAGAAGAGTGCTGACTTATTATTGTCACTGTTACCACCTGCTTGTTAGTGTTTGTGTGTTTAACTCATCATTTTCCTCATTATTTTTTTTATCTACTTTATACTGAAGAGACCATAACCACATAAGTTTATGAATCAGATGTTCTTGTATTCCATATCCTCTTACAGGAGAAACACTCTTTGTTTAGATGGGTAGTATTGTATAATTTTAAGCCTGATTGGTGTCTTCTCTCTTCTCAGATGATGAAATGCTGGAGTTTTGCATTGGTCTCCAGACTCTGTGGTCTCTCAAGGTAAGGAACAACTCCTTGCTAATTGGAGGGCTCCTCTCAAGAAGTTCTCCAAGATCTGATTGCTGTAAGCATCTGAAATACTTAAATCCAGGTCTTTCAGGGCAACACTAGTCACACAGCTGCCTGACTGGCTGCAGTATGTGCTGAGTCACTGATTCCTTTCCACTCCCTCTTAAGGGTTTTAAGAAAGGAAACTCCCAATAGGATACTATAACATCACCCATTCTTTATATTCCTGACCATACAAGTTGCAAACAGGAAGAAGAAACTGAAGAAGAGACAAGAAAAGGCAATACACTAACTCTGTCATGAGATATGTGTCACCTTCTGAAGGCAGATGTGAACAAGCTCTGCTTTTGCTTTAAGCCAAATGAAGCTGTATAATCATATTCAGTATCCAACACTAGCTGGCCATGAATGGAAAGCGTTCTCTCCTTTTATCAGCTTGGCTCAGGGTCAATGCTCTGCTGAGCCTGATTCCTGGGTGGCTCAGAATATGTCTGCAGCAACCTGGCTCCTGCCTGTCACATATTTATAGCCACATCTCAGACTCATAAAACATTGGGCTGAACAGCTAAGTGGTGTGAGGACATCAGTTCAGAGGGAATCATAGGAAGAAGGGAGGGGAATGGCCCTGTGAAGGGTTTGGAGAGGAATCCATTGTAGGAAACAGGACCAAGGAGAAGGCATGGAGAACACAAAGGGAAACTAAGGTCTCTCTAAAACCAAAGTGGTGTTGCAGGTTTTCTCCAGTCATAGACATCATGAGATTTGTGATCTGAAATGTCCAGCAAGTAACTGGCTCTCCCCTTCTTTAGTGTTGCATCGACTTGGAGGACGGAGTCCTGAGATTTAAAGCACTGAGTCAAGAGCTGCCTTTTCTACATGCCTCTGAAGAGCCTGCTCAGTGACTAGCTGTGTTCCCCATGTCTGGGGCTGAGGAGACTTGCTACCATGAAAGAGAGATGAGGGCGAGGCTCACATTCCCCTAACCTTGCTGAGTTCTAGGCTGAGGCATTCACTGGGGAGTGAGAAAAAGGCAAGTGGGTGCTGGAAGCTGTTGTTACTGTGAGTGCCTCAACTTCAGAGATGTCCCTCTTTTCAGTGGACCCTCTTGCTTGTCCCAGTGTGCCGAGTGGGCATTTTGTTCTTGCTTTTCTATTTGTCCCTAGTCACTCCAATTTCTGTTTCTGTAGTAAATTTACCCTACCCCTTTAATGACTACAATGCCCTCTGTTCATGAGACAAGAGAGTCTCTGTGAACAATCTCCAGTTGCTTTGTGGACAAAAGGATGGCATTTCTCCAAAAACCTCCGAAGACTGCCATGAATGTTTCCCTTCTCTTTGCCTCAATGTGAGTGGATACCCATCCCGTTTCTTTGTGGGAGGGGCCCTGTTCTCCTTGCCTGTACTCTGGCAAGCTGGATTTTGTTAGTTTTTTCTGGCTCAGAGCAGAACAGAAGTATTTTCTTGGGAAAACCCCGCAGCAAGAACATTTTTAGAGTTCTCAGTTCTGAGAAACCTTTGCAAAAATGCTGAGTGTAGATGCCTAAAGTACACACAGGGGCTTGGGCTTTGTCACTGCATCCTTGGGCACTAAGCTATGTTATATGCATGGCAATGCTTATCATCTCTTGGTGTCATACATAGCAGTCAGACTTGCAGACCCTGCTCTTTTGATCAGGCCTTTCCTCTCTGTACTCCAGCTGCTAGAGCTACATTCTGTTACCTCTGCTGCTTCATCAGAGATCCTGTTGTTCACTTTAAGTGCTGCAGTGAATTATAGCACAAAGTCTTCTGCTCTGTCATCTCCTTTCTTTCAACTTGAAACCCGGTGACTGAATACAGATACATCATCAGCCTCAAGTCCTGGCATCACACAGCCCATCAACTTTGGTACTCTTGCACAAAACAAGAACTGGACTTCCTTGCAGTACCCGCTCAGGTCAGAGAACTGTGAACTCATCTGAGATGTCAAGGGTGATTATTAAGTCACTTAATAATTGTGGGGGTTTTTTTATAATTTCCATCCTAGAGTGTAGCTGTATTATTAATCCATGGTCTATTCTTTACTAGCTCTAGGAAAGATGCACTAGATCAGGCCTTGTTCCATGCCTTATGACTACTGATTCACTATCCACACTCTCCAAAATGTACCTTTTTCCACCCTTAAAATGTCATGATATCCCAATTTTGCCTCTCTTTCTGGATTAAATACTGCTGACTCTCTTCCTTTTTTATCAAACTGTTTGTGTTGTGTTTCTCAAAGAAGTTGTGTATGCATTTTTGCTTTTATTCTGTTAGTTCTTTCCAAAGTCAGATGCTGTATGCTGTAGTTTAACACATGCTAAGCACAGCAGAGTACAGCCTGACTGATATGATTTGGGATTCACTTACCAGTGTTAGTTGGTATGACTAGCATCTGCTCCTCCTACATGGAGCATAAGACTTCTACTGTTAGTCATCACATCTTGCATCTTCTGATCTTCTGATCTGTTCCATGACTTCTTTTCCACTCTTCTAGTTGTGCATCTGATTATTTCTGCATGAACTGCTTTCCATGAATCTCCTGAATGGCACCAACAGTTCTCTCATTTAGTCAGGAAACATGCCTACTTGATGAGTCTGTCTTCCAAAGTACCAGTAATTCTTCCTGGATTTGTATCACTTGCATGGCTAACTGGCTTCTCAAACCCAGGGCTCTTTATGACAGTTTAGACTTGTACTAAACCATCCTGTGTGTCAGCTGGAATCTATGTGGTACCTGGGTCAACTGCTGAAAAAAATCTTATTACTGATAGATGAAACACCTGTTCCTACATGCAGCAACTCACCCAGTTTCCAACTCTCATTGCCCTCTAAAACTAGCATGTGGAACAAGGCAAATAATCTGTTAATTATCTGATAGATACCATATCCATTCAAATTCTTATTAAAAAAAACGCAAACTCTAAACCATAACCCTAAAGCTCACTCTAGCCCTAATCCAAACATTAAATCACAACAATGACTCTAAATTTAACCCATAAAGCTAAACATAACATTAAATTTAACCCCTAAACCAAACTCTAACCCTAAAACTTAATGCTAACCCTAACCTCTAAACCAAACCACTACGCCCTAACTGTAAAACTTGACACTAATCATAACCCCCTAAATTTAACCCTGTAATCCCAACTCTAACCATCTAACTCTAAACCCAAAACATAAACATGATTGTAAAGACACTAACTATAAACTCTAATCCCAAAACCTCACCATAATGCCCAACCCTAAACTCTAACCATTAACCCTAAAACCAACCCTAAACCTAAACTCTAAAGCTTAAACCTAACTCTAAATCCCAAACCATATAACTAAACCTAATTCCTAACCCCAACTCTAACCATAACCCTAAGCCTACACGTGACCTCAACCACCTAACCTCTGAAGGTTTTTGTCAGTGCCCTATTTCCCTCCAGAGTGCCCTGGGGCTTTTGCTGGGTTTTGCTTTGTCCTGCAGAGTGTTCTGGGGTTTCTGCCAGGTTTTGTGAGGCCCACACAGGGTCCTGCTTCCCTCTGGAGCACCACAGGGCTATCGCTGGACTTTGCTGATGCCCAGGGAGGTCTCTGTTGCCTTCCAAAATGTCTGACAGCTTTTTCTGGGCTTTGCTGGTGCTCAAAAGTGGCTGGCACAGGAAGGAGAAGGTCACCAATAGCTTTCAATCCTGGCCACTTCCTTGTGAGAGCCGTGCCTGATGGGTGTCCATTTTGGAGCTGGGCTCTGGCTAGGATGGGAGTGTAGGTGAGTAGGAGTCTTTAAACTGAAGCCAACAGGAATCTTTCCAATGATTAAAAGGGTGTTGGATGGGATTCTATAGAAAATTGGCACGACTTTGAGTTGACAGTTCTATTTTGACTACTGACTGTCACAGCCCCGCAGATACTTGCACACTAGCTGCTGTCTGAATTCATTAGGCGCTGTTCCTACATGTCTGTCTTGGGATAACTGCTTTTGCTAACATTTAGAACATTCTCCAGTCCTTCTGAAGCCTTTCTGCGATTCACATGCCTCATTTCTCAAAACACTAAGTGCTCAGGTTCCTCTGTGAATTAATGTGCTACAGCACTAGAAAATCCCCAGCCCTCCCTGTCCCTCTCTTCTCTGCATAAATCCTTCTTTGCATCCTCCTTTCCTTCCCCTCACACTAAGCAACAATTTTGCTTCTTCCAAAAGGAATTCTTTCCTTTTACATAATCCTTTTAACACTTTCCTATACCCTGGTTGTTAATACACTTGCATGTTGTGCCACAACTTTGCCAGCCTTTCCTCTTTGTTGTTAACAACTGGATGTATAAATGTAGACTGTGCCACTTCTCAGTGACAGAGAGGATGTTTCCAAGAAAGCACCAAATTAGCATGTGAGAGTTCTTCTCTCAGCTTTGAAATCAGCTCCAGGGCAGAAGACATGCTTTTCACCTTCCTCCTGTCCATGTTAGCTGAGCATGCAGACCCACACAGTAAAGGTCTCTTTCACCCAGACACTGAGGAATCTGTTGCTAACAGTTATCCTGGAACATCCACATCTCCCTGAGATTAGCTCAGTTGGTTACAGCACAGTGCTAATAATGCCAAGGTGGTGGGTTAGATCTTAAGATTCACTTAAGAGTTGGACTCAATGATCCCTGTAGGTCCCTTCCAACTCAGAATATTTTGTGAGCAAGCCTTGCTGCAGGCAGAGCTTGCAGAAAACCACATTTATACGACTGGGAACTGCAGGTAATAATGATATAGCAGACACCTCACTTCAACTCATTCCCAAAATCACAGTCTAATCCTACAGTGTCAGTACCTGCTTTTCTCATTGACAGAACTTCTGGTGGGTTTCTATTGCCCAAAGTTCCTTGGCATTAAATTACGTGCTGTTACTGACTTGAACACATATATTCTAGCCCAAAACGGTGTTTTCTCCAAAGATGAACATTTTTGTGTCATTACACAGAAATCTCAGCTTCCACTGTGAAAGAAAGAAGTCTTGGCTTTAAAAAACATGATTAGAAAATAGGACTTACAACATCTCAAAGAAGCCAACTCAACTCCATCTACAAACATGGTAATTTTTCAAAGTCTTCCAGCACAGGAAGCCCAGTAAGTAATTTTTGAGTCGGTTGGCAAGGCTGAAGATTGTCTCAAATGTAGTTTCTTTTGGTAAGCCTGTTATACAGATACAGTTCCCTACTCCCAGTCCCAGTTATCTCTATTGCTTTTGGCAGACAAAGGGAATGAAGGAGCTATCTAAAGGCCTTTTCCACTGAAGATCAAAAAATATTAATACTTTCATATGGAAAGTAGAAATTCAGTACAAACTGCCAGCTCAGAGCAGGGCATAGGCACATTCTGTATGTGTCCAACACTGGTTTCCTTGTGATGAGGCCCATCCCTTCAATATAGACAATGGAATGTTATTATTTGAGGGACAAACTCTTTGAACTGCCTTGGTGGTCAACTCCTACTTGGGTTACTTTTCAATAGAGTGGGCACAAGGTTGTGGAACACTCTGCAGGCAAACATCCGTCAAAGCAAATTTCTGAAACAGAAGCAAGTGTGGGATACACATGGCTGAACCTGCTCAGGAATGGGGAGATGGAGTTCCGAGGCCCCTTCCAAGGCCTACGTGCAAGAGGTAAATCTATCCTGGGAATATGCACTCTGCCAAAGCCATAATCAGGACCATTTCCAGGAGCTTGGGGTCACTTGGTTTTGAACAGAATGGGAGCTCCAACCATACACATTCCTAGAGACCTGCTCCTTCTTTCAGTACTAGAAGGTGACCTACGGAACTGAAGACCACTGAGTCACATAGGTATGTTTGCAGTCACTCCTCCTTTCAAGAGACTTCACTGGTAAATGCCAGGATACACCTGAAGAGTTAAAAAAATAACTAAATTCAGCAAAAATAGCATAAAAACAAAGGCAGGGTTGGCCAGCAGGTTTATTATGTCTCAGGAAAATAAGGCAATCCCCTTCCTTTATTTTTTTGCTAGTAAGTTGACCATCACAACCAAAGCCATGAATCATTTATCTGCAAATACCCCCAGTGCCTGAGAATGCTGTCAGACTCCTCACTTGCTGTGCGCTGGCACTGGGACATACAAAGGTGTCTGGCCAATCTTGCCAGTTGAAAAGCTTCCCATCACCAGTGGGTATGCCAATCTGCTACAGAGTAGGATACAGTGAATATTTTCTGCTGTGTGGGAAGGAATCACATCTAATTCCAACTCTGCGGCTTGTGTTGGCTGGCAAGGACAAACAAGAAATTAGTTACAATGAAAGTATAATGTAACTCAGTCCAAAGACAGAGTCTTAACTGGCTCCTTTCCTGAGAAAATGTAGACTTCACCAGAAATTGTTGCCAATGGAAGTAGAAGCACTCACTTCAGGAAGTATTGGTTGTAGCCAGTCTATCAGGTACTTTGGAGTTTAGGGCAGGAAAAAAGAAGGAAACTCATCTTTTGGCCAAGGAACAGTACAGATCTTCAACTAATTCTTTTCATTCTCCTGTGTGCACAAGGGGCACAGGAGCAAAATGCATCTGCTAGTTATTATGTGCTGCACGCAATATAAAACTGTCAGGGAAATCCTCAAACGTTAGTATTTTTCCTCTCCAGTGGTTTTTAAGAGATGAAGAGTTTTGGGGAATGGATGTTTTTGTAGTGTTTGCATCTTTTCACCTCTGCTTTCCACAGTGCACATTGCCTGGGCTTGCACAGCACACAGCCATGTTATCCTCAAGCCAACAAAAGAAGAGGGCTAGGGTGCACAGATGACCCTGCCCAACATATACAATGGTTTTGCCCTGGTTTTTTTTAAAGATGGTCCTTAGATAAATGTCATCTCTCCCTTGGTAACCCTTTCCCTTTCTCAACAATTAACAGTCCAACAGTGGATCAGTTTGACCTTCTTTTCTTGGAAATCATTTGACCTGTACAGCCAAGTTTGTTCTGCATAAAACAGTTTCAGCCATTTGTACATCCCTTGCGCTTGTGTTGCTAATAAAGGTTTATATTTGGTGTTGCTAATAAAAGTTTATATTTGGCACGGAGAGATAGCATTGAGTTGTTCTCTGTTATGAGTGTAGGCAATCCTGTTAGGCTCTGACTATTTGCCAGAAACAATGGTGATTGCCTGCTGCACATCTCAGCATCATGGGAGCTGACAATTTGTTGAAGTTACACTCTAGATCTGAAAAGCTTCAGGACAACTCCTTGCTTTAACCCATGACTAGATGGTCTCCATAGCAGCTCTCCATAGCTCAAGCCCTGCTGCTCTCAACACCACTGTTAATAAGCTCTATTACAACTTGAAAGCTCCTATCTGAAAGGTCCAGTTTTACACAAGCACTTAGTATGACAGGGGAACATTTAAAAATGCTTCTCAGTGAGGTCATTAAAATGGAGAGAAACTTCCACTGCAGTTAGAGAGTCAGAGGATATGGTGGCCTGAGAAGCAAGCAAGCTGATACAGAGTAAGTCATACCATTTCACTGCTCCACGTTTCAACTCTCCCTACTGCCAAACACAGAGGACAGTGTATGTCCTCTATAGAGCTTATATAAATCTACAGATGGAAACTGCAAAGAATAGCTAATGCTTATTATGTAAAGATCCTGCCCTTCTACCACGTAGGACTACTCCAACAACAGTCATTTTGACCCAAGGGCAAGACACTCCTTTCCTCTATACAAAGTACGTTCTCCCAATTAGGGCTGCCCTTTGCAGAGTATAGCACAGCAGGTTTTCAACTGCCTGCAAGACCTTTAAATGCTACCATTTGCTACAGATCACTGAATTACGTGTGCTCTGACTCAGACTGCCATAAAGGGGAAGAAGGGACAGCTCCCTCCATTGCACATGTCCAGTAAAACATCACTCAAGTGAGAGGAGATAATAGATGCAAACCAGCAGGTGAGCCTGCCATCCCTATTGATGCCTTAAGATCACTAGGGAGCAAAAAATTACTCACCAGGCAATTATTAGTAGAGAAAAGATAGAGAGCAGATTCTTTAATGAAGGCCTTCAACCATGGGGAGTACAGAGATGTGCCCCACGTCCAGGGGTTCCACTATTTATGGTATCATCCATCCAATCCCAGAACTATCTGCCCCCTAGATCCTCCCCAGTTCTGCTCACGGCACGCCCCTCTGGAAATTGAGTCGGGGGTCCTGAGACCCCTTCTTCCTCATCTTCCTCTTCTTCACAGCACGTACAGTCTTTTGGAACTCCTCCAAGGTTAAGGATTTGAAGGTTCCTTTGACTATGGTGTACCTTGTTGCTCAAGCCACGGTGCAAATGTTCTTAAACAGAATGAAGGCCTGCCTTTAGAGAAGCCTAAACAAACTTAAAGGAATTCAGAAAGTTTGATATGAAATGGGGTAATAGCATTGGGTAAATGTAAACTACAGTGCTAAAGAGTGACAAATTAAGACAGCTACATTAAAATCTACATTTACTACACAACTACTTCTAAAATCTACAAAAAGCTAACAATCAAAAAATCCATACGCATCACTATCCTAATAGCTAAGTTAGGCAAGGGGCAAGCAAGATAGGGAAAAGCACAACTTCAGCAGCATGCATAAAGGTTTGTGTCTGGGCTTTTGCAAATGAGCAGCCTCGGTGAGCAACGCCCTTTTCCAGACTGCTCAAGCCAGCCAGTGTAACTTCACCTCCAGTCCATCTCTTTCAGTTGTGTAGGACTCAAAACAGCATGACATTCTCCACAAGAAGAGGCAAGTGTGGCATATTTATTGTAGAATGGCCAGGCTCTCTCACAGCACCACAGTTCCGTGGTTAAATCAGATTCCTCTTACTATCCACTGCACAGCTGCTTTCTTAAGTCACAGCCTTCTCTGGGATCACCCTGACCAAGATGGAGACAAGCAATGCCTCTCAAGTACAGATGGAGTTTGCTGGAGCTGTTACCTTTCCACATCTTATTAGTGCAAGTTGTGGTTCTTCTCACATATTGTCTCCAGCTTCTCAGGACAGGAAGTGATTTGTGAGAAACTGCTTGCTAGAACAGCAGTGGCAAAGCAAAGGCAATCAATGTACAGGTGTACTTTAACACACACCTAAGTGTGAGAGAAGGCCCTTGCCTGCTCTCTATTCAATCCCTCCATCTAAAATTCCTGCACTGTAATCCTGCTGAGAATTCAGAAGTAATCACTGGAGCCAGAATGGAGACTGAGTTCAGCTATTCTCTCCATCCATGTCCTCAGTGCTTCTTCAGAGTGACCCATAAAGCACTTCAGCAAGTAAAGAATACAGAAAGTGGCAATGGAAGGCCAGCAAGCAAGACCCTTGACTCTTTCTGTTCTGGTAGCTCTCTCTGCTAACAGAAAATGAACCCACCACCTACACTCAAGCCTACAAGCCAAGAATATCCCTCCGCAGCCTGTACACCCTTTCCTGTTTGGAACTTTTGACAGAGATAGCAAAAGAACAGTCATCTTCATTAAATGCCCCATTCCAGCTGCAGAAAAGCCTGAGCTGGTAGTCAGACTCCATATGACTTGTTATAAGGGATCCTGGATGACAGTGCAGTGGGCAGAGGAATCTGTTCCGGCAGGATCCTGACACTGCGAAGGGCTGCTCAGATGATATTTCTCAGGAAAATAGAGGGTTTTGTGAATCAGATTTCTGACGGCAGAAACATCATTTTTATCTATGGGAAAGAGAGAAAAACAGTTGTTCGGGATTCTCAACAGGCACTATGAAAGCCTCTTCTGCAAAAAATACCTGGAACTCTAGTTCCCAGCACATCACCTGCCAGCAGCCCTTCCTCTCTTTCTTCTTGTACACCCTCCACTCTTTTGCACTCACCTACACCCAGCTGCTGCAGGAGACTTGCAAACTCTGGGTCACCCTCCAGGATTTTCAACAGGTTGGTGGACTCCATTCTCTCCAGCTGCACATCCCAGTAGATGTAGATCTTCTGGCTGAAGCTGACATAAACCAGGCAGGGACTGTTGCTTCCTCCTTTGCATGCATAGAGGCCTGCAGAAAGCAGAATGTGGAGATCTGACTACTTCCAAAAGGACAGTGAAAGCAAATAGGTAACGTCACATGATGAGGTACCAAAGCCGTTAGCAGAAAACAGCAAGCACCTGAGCAGAGACATGGGCTTGGGTATACAAAATCCCTTTGAGACAATCCAAGAAAGTGTCTCTAAACTGTAGGAAGCTTGGGGATTTGCAAGCTGCTTTTTGCAGGTCTGAAAGAGGGGACTGAGCAAAGCTGAGGCTCGGGCTGGTTCCATGGGGCTCCTTATCTCTACTTGAGAACAGCTTAGAAGTCTGCAAATTCAAAAAGCAGTAGGGAAGACAAGAGATTCCTGTAGTACTCCTGAAAAGGACAGGAAAAAAACCCCAAACCATCACAGAAAAACCTCAGCATCACCTCCTCTCACCCCTACTTTTCCCAGATGCCACCAGAGGAAAGACTAGCTGGGCCTTCTGCAGTACACACAGAGGGAAATTATTCTCCACAGCAGACAGACAAAGTATTCCAGGTCTCCTAGACAGGAGTAGTAGCTTTTAGAGAAAAATGCTGTGAGGGGTGGCTTTGCAGTCAGGCTCCCCACCTGCACAGAACGCACTGACATTCTCCTCTGCTTGAAACCTGGCAACAGTCCGATTGTGGTCAATGATGTATGTCTGACCATCCCACGCACAGGCAATCACCTCCTCGTGCCCATTGCCCTGCAGGAACCAGAAGATTGCATATTAGCCAGACACCACCTATTCCCAGGGACAGTCAAGAATCTTTCTTGCTTGTTCAGACAGAACACTAATGTCTGAACAAAATGTGACTTTTGGACATCATGTCCAGACATTTTGCAGTTTGAGATCATCTCTCCTCTCAATAGCAATCATAAGAGCAAATCATAAGAGTTTGTAGACAATCAGGGTATTAGGAGTGTGCAAAACCATTCAACTTTGCAATAAGATAAAAGAGTAGTTCGGGAAATAAATTTATGAATGGATCAGTGCAAACTAGGCTCAGTAGGTCTAACTGGCGAGCACAGCTCAACCTCTGGCACGTGGACAGACTGACATGAGTGCAGAATATACCACCAGAGTCAAAGCACTCTATGTCATCCTGAGATAATCCCAGTCTTTTTCAGCTGAGTCACACTCACTCTGCCCTTCCTAAATCCCTATATACAAAGCCATGTTAAGTTTTTGTCTTCATCCCTCCCAGCCCTATTCAGATACTCACTGTAACATCCAGCTTTTCCAGAGCAAATAGCTGGTGATCAACCTGAACAGACCAGAGCAGCTTGTCTGCTCCCTCCATGAGTTTCAATGTCCCTGAAGGAAGAAAAAAAAAATACTGTCTTGAAGACATTAAAAGGGAGCAATATGTTTGCTTATGCTGGGCCCTACACACTCCTTCAATACTCAGGGTTGCTGAGAGATGGCTGCTAACAGCATAGGCATAGGCATGGTCTCTTGGCTGCTGAATCCATAGTGGACATTTAACCCCACTTATCATTTTTCTATTATCCAGATATACTGTGACAGTACTGGGCAGGGGGGACCAGCCATGAGAGTGGAACATAAACATGAGTCTATCTTCATAGAGGCCTCCATGCCTTCATAAAAAATATGGCAGCAGAAGGAGCCTTTGGGTCAAATTCTCTTGCCTGACCCAGGACAGGCTTCTGAAGCCCTGTTTCACCTTCTTTCAAAAATCAAAAGCACTGAGCCCCTGGTTCCCTGCTTTGAATTAGTGTCAGGCCTTGTCCAGCCCACAGGCCTTTCTTCCAGGACAGTGGTAGGACTTACCATCCAGAGTACAGAGGGCAAAGAGACCTGAGCCACTATTCTCACTGGAGCCACCTGTAAGTGCAAGAGAAAATTGCTGGAGTTGATGCCATTTTATAAGTGTTGTCCCCTCTTTCTCCTGAAAACAATAAAAAAGATGCAGAACAAGCTGATCCATCCTGCCTTCTTTTTTTTGCCCAGTTGTGTGCAGGACAGCACTGACAAATGTGACTAGTTAAATCTCAAGAGGAGAGTCCCCTGACCACTGGGCTGTTTCGGCCCTTCAGTAAACCTCTGCCTAGCTACCAGTCAGCAAAGACATGCAAGGTCAAGTTTTAAAAGTGATATCACACTTGGAGAGAGAGAGGAATGGAGCTGTGTTCAGCTAAAGCTGCATTTAATCCTCCCAGTGACAACGTAGGAGAGACACTGGCTCCCTGAGGTCTGCAGGAACCCAGGAAACCTGGCAGTCAGGGACAAGCCAACAGAGCTGAAAGCAAGTAGGCAGTTTCCCCAGAATAACTTAAATGCAAGCCTACCTCCACTGCCCACAGACAGCTCCAAGCTACAGACCCCTGCACACTCCTGAGTTACAAACTGCCCTGTTTCCACAGATCAGCTTAAAGCAAAGTCAGCTGGTTGAGTGCTCAATTGCCTCTTGTTGCTCATTCTCTCAGACAGGCTCTAATCCAAAAGATCTGCAGTGTCCCCCTCACAAACTGGTCAGCATTGCACTCCTCAGCTGTTTCCTTACTGATGGTCCAGCATCAGTGGGCTTTTTTACAACCTTCTCTTCATCCCTTTTACTGTGTGCCTTCCTTTTTCACAGACATCTCTCATAAGATGCAAGGCTTCACATGCAGTGAAATAATTGATTTCACGCTTTGTTGACCATGTTGCTCACAGCAGCATCAGAGATGCTGAAAACATGACAAGCTTAGGAATCAGGGAGGAAAGGTACTCTGAGGAAGGGGGTGGGGTTCAGTGGACTGCTCTTCTCCCCAAGCTCTAATTACCTTGGACAACCTAAATAATTCTCAGACAGCACTGCAGGGGGCAATACTTGCGCAGAAAACAAGAGAAAGTGATCTCCACTTGGAATTTTCTGCTTGCACACACACTCCAAGGGGGAGTCAAAGCTGCCTACTCTCCATAGGTATCAAAAGAGGGTTTAGCAAGTGCACCAGGCACAGGTCAGAGCACAAAGCAGTTACACAAGGGAAGCAGTGGCAGTGTGTAAGAAAAGTCTTAAAGAAAAGACACAACAGCAGTGTGTCAGGGCTGAGAGAAGCCAGCAACTGTGGAGAGTTTAGATAAAACTGCTGAACAGAACACAGTGGAAGGGGACAGAAGACAATGATATGGAATATGGAAGCAGCTCTGGAGATTGGGACTGCCCAGGAGAAGGAGGAGAAGCATGTAGCTGCCAGGTGAAGGAGGAGAAGCATGTAGCTGCCAGGTATCGAGATTCAAATGCTAAAAAGTAGTAACAGATGAGGCTGTGGGAAGGAAGAGATGCATCTTGGGAATAAGAAGAAGGCATAAGCTGCAGTCATGCAAAAGCAAAGATCAAGGACATATGCAGGAGCACGGCATGGCAGCCATTCAGACAGACTAAATGCAGGTCAGCAGAGGCTGCAGAGAAACTGTTGTGCTAGGCAAAGAATAAGCACTACCTAGGAAAGGACAAAGGCTATAAAAAGCTCACATGCAAAAATCCAACTGTCTTTCTTTGGGAGCCAGCTAAGATAAGTCAAGATTCCTCTGCTCTTGCAGCTGCTTCCCATGGTTATTTTTCAACCACAGGAAATCCAATTTCTTCTTGGACTGATGTACTGAAAAACTGCCCCCTGAAAATCAGGGGCAACTGTTGGGCCACAGACCCCAAGCTGATAATCTCTCACCTCGGGCAATGCTACCAATTAGATGAGTGGAGACATTCTTGTTGTGAATCCGTCCAGATGTTTGGTGTAGAATAACATCTCGAACAGGGGCCTCACTAGGGAAAAGAGAAAGACATCAGGGACAGGTTAAGGAACCATGACTGAGTCTGTGCCACAACAATCTCAAGAGCAATGTACTCCAAAGCTCCACAAATCCGGACACTGACAGAGTTCCAGAAGAGGTTAGCCCTTTAATGGTAAAGGCTAAGTAAAAGGATATGTGCCACCCCAGGTACAAAAGGAACTCACAACTGATTAAAAATCCAAAATAAGAATGATTTTATGCATCAAAAAAATATGGAAAGAGCTCAAAACCAAAAAAGACTAAGGCATGTATTCCAACGAAGGAGGAAAAAAAGACAATTTTTATTATTACTCACATAAACCTGGTTGCTTTTCACTCAAGAAGCATCTGCCCAGGGTTCAATAAGTTTGTGAGTGACCACATCTGGGCCTGGCTTCTGGCTAGGAGGGTACCATTCCACTGAGGTCTTTAAGGCATCAAGACTTGCCTAGCTCCCCTGCTGCTGCAGTTTTTTGTCTCTGCCTTCAAGTCTTACAGAACACTACAGAAGCACCCCAATTCCCCACAAGGATTCTTTCAGCACCAAGACAATAACAAACACCTCATTACCATTCTGATTGCTCTGTTGTGATTTATAGCACTGGCTGTCAGGGGTCTCATTAGGACAGCCTCTAATTGCCTCACCTGGAAAAAAACCCAAGCAAATGAAGCTAAAATTTCATTCTGGGCTTCATATTAATTTGGCTTGGCCCAGCCTTTCAGTTGTTACTCTTCCCACCATTAGATAGGTCACTGGATTGCATACTACCCTTTCTCTGGAGATCAAGATTACTCATTTCCCTGCCTTAGCTCCCAGTAACCCCCTCCTCAGTGATCTCGTTTTGTCACTCTCCTTGCCCAACCCAAAAGAGTGGAATACAACAGAAGCAGTAGCACTCATCTTTGTGACATACATGAAGAGTGTTCATGGAAGCTCTGTGCAGGTGGGCTTAAGTGACGAGCTGCCAGCAGTACAGCAGGACACTGAAGCAAGGACAGTGACAGCGCTCCCCGCCTCACAACAGCTGCGTGGTGGCACCCCCTTGTGACGGGCCTCCACAGCAGCATTTCCTCAGGTACCCTGCAGGAACACCCCTCACCTGCTTGAAGCAGAGCCGTCCCTTCCCGCAGATGTGTCCCGGTGCTCCATGTCCCAGGTGCACAGCAGGATGGCGTAGCCACAGCCTGGCTGCGACACCATCAGCTCCGGGGAGCCATCAGGGCCCAGGTTCACAGAGAGGCTGTCCACCTACACTGGCAGAGACAAAACACTGCCAGAGTATTTTTGAGAACTTTAAACACCTCTGAAAAGTTTACAGTGCTCCTTGAACCTAAATCTGGATATGGCAAATCTTCTGACATGGCTGAGCAGGAGCTGAACAAATTCAGCTAGAAGCAAAATGTCCCAGTTCACTAAAAGGCTGTTTCCCTACCAAAAGCCACTTGTAGAACAACACCAGTACTTTCTGCTAATGCTCTCTAGTTGGGCGAGAGCAACTGTTTCCTAGACCAACCCAGCAGCTGTTCCACACGGACAACCATTGGACAAATCTCCTTTCAAGCCATCAATGTGACAATTGTTTCATTCATACAACTGAGATTTCATAGTTCTTCCCTTGGAAGAGCCACCTCTTGAAGACTGTATGACAAGTACTGCTCTGAACATCCTTTTTTCTTACCTGACCTTCTAGCAGCCATTTCTTCAACAAGAGCAGCTGCCCAGAGATGTGGTCTGAATTCTCCGACGAGTCCTCCCAGCGGAAGGCACGCACCACCCTGTCAGTGTAACCCACCACCAACTCACACTTCCCATCTCCATCTGCAGGGAATAGAAGAGGATAGATGGACTCTGTCAGGCTTTCACAGCCCCAAGAGCCCCAGCATTCAGAAACCACTGTGCTGGTTTCTATAGGGTAGCATCCCCGAGGATCCCAATCCTGTAATGAAAACTCGCACTTCAGAAAAATTCCTGAAGTTCTTGCCTCTTTTCTCCATGACTTGGCTGTGGTTTCCTAGAGTTATCTTTTTTCATCAAGATAGTAATTTCCTTCTGCAACTCCCCCACTGTTTCTCTCCTCTCCTGCCCCTCTCCCCCTCACCCTGCACTCTGACACCAGCTTTGTGGCTTACCAATGTCATTGATCAGCATGACCTTGGTGTTGGCAGGAATGTGCTGCTTGAACACTGGGTTCTGCTCTTCTGCTGCTGCCAACTCATGGTGGCCTGAAGCATCTGGGTGTTTTGGAGAAGTCAGGTCAAAAAGATGAAACCAGCCTTCTGCACTCACCGCCACCACGAAATTCTACAAGGAAAGAAAAAAACTTTTTGATTCTTTCTCTTTTAGAAACTGCAGAAGCTGTCTCACAGCATGGCAAGGGAAGATACAAGGGTAAATCCATCAAGATCAATGACTGCTACAGAAGGAACAGGAGGTTTTTGGCCAGCATACAAACTACTCAGGTAGTGGCAGGGGCAAAACTTCCTGTTCATCTTTGTCAGACTGTGCTATCAAGCTGATGTGTGCATGCAATCCTCAAACAATGTGTGGCTTTCTTAATGCTCATGTCAGCTCTGCTCCCCACTAGGGCAAACAGAGCAACAGTATTTTGGGCATGGTGCCTAAACTGGGACCTTCAGACTCATTGGTCCTGACTTAACCCCCAGAAACAGCAATCCAACAAAAGAAGTCATATTATACCCAGTGGAATTTGCTTGGGAGTCCAGACTATTCTGTATCTCAGTCTTGTTTAGATGACCTTAAATGCACACAGCCAAGTGGCAGAAGGGCCATGGCCCACAGCAGGCATCAGCACAAGCAGACCAAAAGCCACTGAGCAATAGGAGCAACCCTTAAACCACCAAAGCCTTCTGGTGCTCACATAGAGGCACATGGAAATCAGTAGTGCTCTCTGAATATAGGATTTCCTTGCTCACTAAAACCTGTATATGACTCACAGAAAGATACCAATTACATGTAAACAGAAGAACAGTTTAAAAACAGTAGTACTAAAACTCTTTGAACGAGGGCAGATCCTGGTGCGAAAGCACCAGCAATCTGTCCTCCTCCACACTCAGTACATGACATAACCCTGATCTCCTAAGCACCTCCCACATGCCCTACAGAGACAGCTGGGAAGAGTTTGGTTCCTCTCACCTTTCCTTTATTGCATACATCGCCCACACCAACACACGTGAGCTGCAAAAGAAAAGAAGGCCATACATAAGAGAAGGCAACTAAAACCAGCACTTTGGGCTAAGCCTCTGCCCTACCCCTCCTCTCTCATAAAGTATCTCTTGAACTCTAAACAGCCTTTTGAAGGACAAGAAGAGCAGAGTCAGGAACAGAAACACATCTGTCAGAGCCCTGGGTCAAAATCCACAGCACACAGAGCAGGGTCAAGGTGGGACAGAAGTCCAGTTCCTGTGTTTATTCAGCTCGTTAACTTCCAGCCCATGAGGCCAGCTGTGGGCAAAAGCAGGGTCTTGCACAACTACATGAAAGGCATCAGATCCAGTTCAGGCCCGCCATTCCCCTCTGCCCTACATATTCCTAGGCTATGGACAAGGATAGCTGGCTGCATGTACACCAAAAGGCCCAACCATTTAGAAATTTCGTTGAGAACTGACCATTCCTTGGCAAGATCGCACAGCCCAGGGTTTGCTGTCATCATTCTTGTAAACACAGAGTTTTCCATTGGTGTCTCCCACCACTAGTTCATTCAGCTGTACAAGAGAACTGGGTTATTAGGAAGAAGTCCACAATTACAGTAACAATAGTCCCATACAACAATCAGAACTCACATCTAAAAATCACTCAGTAGGAAGAAGCAGCAAAACAAAACAAGAGCTAAAGGGACAGTCTTGAATCAACAGGGAAAGTCTGGGAAAATATAAAAGCTCTAGTTTTACTCTTGCAGATAGAAGAGATAGAGTGTCTCCTTAGAGCAATATCTCATTACCTACTGCTTCTCTACACACTGTTTCAGCATTGTGACACTGACCATTTTAACATCCTGCTCTGCATCATCACCCCACCTTCCATCCTCCAACCTAGATTGACTTAAATTATCCGAGGAAGATGATGACAATGAGAGAAATGTAACCATCAAGAAAGAGGCTGCAAGAACACTAAACATGAGATTTACACTCTATGTTTAATATCACTGATGAAGGGGCAAAGGTCTTTTGGAATGGTGATTATTTCTTCAAAGATGACTGCTAAAAATCACCAACCGTCACTGCTGATGAACCTACTCCCACTATCCCATCTCCTGCATCATGCCTCTGTGTATTAAAATTGAGTGCGTCTCACCCTGCACACCTTACCCTATATAACATAACTTCTTGTGGGAAAATTTGTTTTAATTATCTACCTCATTGCTAGCCACGGCACTTTTCAGCATAAGGCCGTAATAAAATTCGACCGTTGAGGAGAAGAAACAATTTACATATAGCTGGTTAAGCTAATCTCTTCCTAATTACAGACAAATCAGCCACATCGAAACTAACCATTTGTGGTGGCTGACAGCAACATTCCCAATGCACTTCCATCCCTCATACAGTTTAAGATCAGACACCGAGACTTGGCTCTGCCCTGTTTGTGATCTGCTGTGCCCCAGCTAAGTGTTTCCCCACACCCCTACATCATCCCCACCACCGCGACAGCAGCGTGCCTCTCTTCGGGACCAAAAGTCAGCCTCCCCTCTGGATACACACCATCCAGGCCCCACGCCAGGGGTGACCTGCACGTCTGACGGTGATGCGACCCCCGACCAGCTGCAGCCCAGAACCACGGAAACATTCCCTTTGCAAGGGAACTCCAGCGGGCATTTGGACTCAAACCCTGCATCTCTGACGCCGCTCAAGCTCCCTGTGTCCCTAAGCACGGAAGCCCCGCCAGCCCCCCGGGGCCGCACCAGCCCCTCGGTCCT
>NW_021940836.1:547910-567717 GCF_001715985.3 Manacus vitellinus
CTCCAGTCGACACACACTGTGTTGTTTCCCACAAGAGGCAATAATGCTTTGGTACAAGTTTTTCCACATATACACGGCTCTTGCTATCAAGTTAGAACTCACGAAAAACACCTGTATTACCTGGCAGCTCTAAGATTTTATTAGGCAAATCAAATCAGCATTTCCTTAAACATGATGATCTACCAAACACTCTATCCTGCCTCTCTTCTCCTATCCCCCCCCCACACCACTGAAGCGTAGGGCACTGCTACACTGTGTACACTGTGCAGAGCAGTGCAGCTCACAGCTCCCTAAGCCAGACAGCCCAGCAGCAGGTGGTGAATTTATTATCTCTGGCCCAGTGCAATGTGTCAAGCAGCTCTTACCATTTTGGTGACAGTCCAGTCCTACAGCTGCAGTGCCCCAGCTTTCCTGGCACTGCTGCGGAGCAGGTACTGGCAACCCCCCAGCCCCAAAGAACCCCATAAGTAAGCACTTATACAGTATTTCTGTCTCAGGAAGGGAGACTGGGAATTCAAATTAAGATTTCTAACGTAATTCATGTTAAAACAGAGATACTCTCTGCAATATATACACAATTCCAGCCCATTGCATGCCATGCAAATCTTTCTCACCATAAAAAAACCCAAAACAACAAACACTTTTTTTCATCTGAAAAGAACAGATTATCTACCTTCCTTCTGCAGAGCAGGCAAAGAGTGCCCCTGCAGCTAGAATGGTCTCAAAACAGGACACTGGAGATGCTGAGTTTAACACTACACGACAGGATAAACAGAACAGCTGAGTTTGAGTACTGTGTTCCATGCCTGCAGACAAACAAAAAACCCACCCCAGCAAAAAGCCCCCACAAAACCCAAAAGCACACCCAGCCCCAAACAAGACACACAAACTGCAGAAAGAAGCAGAATACCAAGTAATAGCTTTCTTGTGAGATGGGGATAAGCAGACATTAGAATCACTCAGGAGTTTGTAGTTCGTTAGGATTTAGAAGTATTTGTAATATGTAAACCATTATCACTTACTTTCTCTTCAAAGCCACTCACTTTTAGGTATAAATATTGTGGGTTTTTTCCTCTGGTCCAGTTCCACAACACGGGGGGGCAAAGAGGAAGGTAGCAAAATGAACAGATAATAAGCTCTATACATAGGTTACAGACTTGCTTTTTGAAGTTTTCACCAACATATTTTTTCCTCTTGCAAATACATGTGTAAATATTTTACCAAATATTGGGGGAATTTTCTATGGTAATGAACAAACAACACAGAAAAATAATCAAGACACTGGTTATGTGGATTAAAAAAAACACTGAATGACCAAAGGACAGTAAATTCTCTCAGTTCTGTGCAAATTCCAATAAAAACCCACGAAAAGTTCAGTTTTCTTGAGTTTAATTGGAGCTTTATTACTTAAGCTGTGACTTCAGTCTTCACCTTCAGCAATTTGCAAAGAGGAGGCATACAAGAAAGGTTACAATATTTAATAGAAGGGACTCCCTACTGAACATGGGGAAAGAGGGCAACCCTAGGGCGGAACTGGGAGTGCCAATTTGTTCTGAAGTCTCATGTGAGGACTCCTGGAAAAAGCTGATTACTCGAGAGAAGGAAATAAATGTAGAAAGCAGAACCTGGGATTCAAGTAAGCTGGAACCAGAAAGAAACAAACACCAATGACAAAATGGGAACTACCGACCTGTCAGCCTCAGCTCTGTGCCTGGGAAGATCATGAAACAGATCCTCCTAGATGCTATGCTAAGGCACATGGAAAACGGGGGTGATTCAAGACAGCCAGCACAGCTTCACCAAGGACCAGTCCTGCCTGATAAACCTAGTGGCCTTCTGTGATGGAGTGACTACATCAGTGGACAAAGGAAGGGCTACAGATGGGATTTATCTGGACTTCTGTAAAGCCTTTAACAGAGTCCATCACATTATCCTTCTCTCTAAATTGGAGAGATGGATTCAATGGGTGGGACTGTTAGATGGGTAAGAAATTGGTTGGATGGTCACATCCAGAGGGTAGTGGTCAATGGCTCAGAGTCCCGATGGACATCAGTGACAAGTTGTGTCTCTTAGGGGTCCATACTGGGACCAGTGTTATTTAATATCTTCATAAATGACATAGCTGAAGGGTTTGAGTACACCCTCAGCAAATCTGCAGATGACACTAAGCCGAATGATGCACTTGACACACCTGAAGGATGGGATGCCATCCAGAAGGACCTGGACAAGCTCGCAAAGTGGGCCCATGGGAATCTCACAAGGTTTAACAAGGCCAAGTACAAGTTGCTGCACATGGGTTGAAGCAAGCCCTGATACCAGTATAGGCTGGGCATGAACACATCCAAGAGCAGCCCCGCTGAGAAGACTTGGGAGTGCTGGTGGATGAGAAGCTGGAAATGACCTGGCAGTGTGCACTGGCAGCCCAGAAAGCCAATTGTATCCTGGGCTGCATCAAAAGCAGCGTGGGCAGCAGGTTGAGGGAGGTGATTCTGCCCCTCTGCTGTGCTCTGGTGAGACCCCACCTGGAGCACTGCATCCACCTCTGGGGTCCTCAGCAAAGGAAGGATATCAACCCATTGGAATGAGTCCAGAGGAGGCCATCAATTAGAGGGATGGAGCACCTCTCCTTATGAGAAAAAGCTGAGAGAATTGGGATTGTTCAGCTTGGAAAAGAGAAGGCTTCAGAATGACCAAATTGTGGCCTTCCAGTACCTGAAGGGAGCCTACAGGAAACATGGAGAGAGGCTATTTACAAGGGCAAGTAGCGACAATGCAAGGGAAAATGGCTTCAAACTGAAAGAGGGTAGGTTTAGATTAGATATTAGGAAGAAATTCTTTACTGTGAGGGTGGTGAGGCACTGGAACAGGTTGCCCAGAGACACTGTGGATGACCCATTCCTGGAAGTGTTCAAGGCCAGGCTGGATGGAGCTCTGAGCAATCTGGTCTAGTGGAAGGTGTCCCTACCTTCGGCAGGGGAGTTGGAACTAGATGATCTTTGAGGTCCCTCCCAACGCAAGCCATTCTATGATTCTATGAAAATGCAAATCAACCAAGCAGAGTAAATCCAGACAGAACCCAAACAGTAACAGAGGCTGAATGAATAAATAAAGTCACTAGGATTAAACTGGATTTATGCTGCCATTCAGCTTCTTGAACAGCCACATAAAGCTGTAACTGACTGTGGCATGGTGGCTTCAGCCTCTGCTCCCTTGAAGCCACTATCCAACCAGGTAGAAAAATAAAGGTCTAATTCACTGGAAATTCTTTCATTTACAAAACTAATGGAATAGGGTTTGTTTTTATGCTTCTGCTTCAGCTTCTGATTTATCTTCAACTCCATTCTGCTCATCTTTCATTTCTGCATCTTCAGTGTGGCTGGTCTGAAGAGCAGCAGCTGACTAAAGGGGAGAAACAAAGAAAATATATTAATATAATTACAAAACTGCTAGCACAAACACTGTTTGATTCTCATCACTAGGAAACCTAGTCTTCTCTGCAAGACTGAATTCATATAGTAGGAGCTTCAGCCAAGAGAAATTAAAAGTTTCTTTTTCATTTTTCATGCAACTAAGAAACCAGATGCTGTTTAGAAGAGGCTGAGATATAATACTGATATTAGGTGGTTATGATTCATAATGCCTGCACACGCTTGCCATACAACACTTTCTTAGAAAAGTCTTAACTAAAATTCATTTACAAAGCTTCTGCACAGAACTGCTTTTGTCCTGCTTCAATATCAATGTGATTAATTTTTAGCCATTCCCATAGCCTACCCCCACCCCCCCAGTCTGTATGAGGCACACTTGGGCTCAGCACGTAAAGAACTATCTTCGTTGGACAACTTCGTTTCATGAAGAGTGACTTCAACTCAACAACAGTGATTTGGATGTCATCTGTGAGAGCTTAGTTGGAAGAAAATATGATCTGACAAGGTGGCTGCTCTAAAGCCCTCTCCTTGCTGCATCTTCCAGTCCACATAAAGGTAGAAGGCAGAGAGCCATGTGGCAGGGGTCCAAGGTTAGGTTTTTCAATAGGACATATCCAGCACATCCTAGCCTTGCAATAATTTTCAAACACAGTAAAGGGAGGTAAAAATGTCTTGGTCTTTTTATCTCAAAAACTAGTGCAATGAAACTGCTATTCCACCTGCCAGCCTAGTACCTTGAACCATCTGTTTTATTATGATGTTGGCAGACAAAACCAAGCAAAGTCTTAAGCATGCAGTGCTGGGAGAGGTGAATAGGAGGGGAAAAAGAGGCACAATCCTTTAATGTTACATCAACTTGGCTGCAACAAGAAACCAGTTAAAAGAACATCCAGGCATCAAAGGTCAACCTTTCGTCCTTAGAAGCATTCTGTAAAGCACACAAGAACCAAGTCTTCTCTCCACAGAAAACCTGTTAGCTAGCAATCCTGGGCTTAAAATAAGGTGACAAACGTCCTGACCTTTAAAAATCCACACTTTACATACGTGAACTATTTGAATTCATGAAAGGAACTACTGATGCAAGAGTGGCTGGTGAATTCAACAGAGTGTAAGACATGCAGTGTCAGGAATCTCAGAACTATGGTCCAAGCTACCCTCTTAGCAAGTGGAAGATATTTGATAAACAAACCAAACTTCCTCAGAACCCTGATGTTCTACTACCACCACTAATGGAGAAACTGTTGGAGCTAGAGTAAAGCAAAATTATAAATGCATTAACAGGAAAACAAGTTTTTCATGCAAGAAAACGACCTCAAGACTGACCTAAGAGTAAGCATCCTTTACAGTTTACAGTTCCAGCAATCCCATTTCATATAAAATTATATCCATTTAAGGTAGGCCAGATGGCTTGGAGACAAAAAAAACAATGCACATTCCCAAGATCAACTTACTTGTTGAGAAGAATTCACCAGGCCAATGGTATCCTGCCTTGTATCAGAAACAGTGTGGCCAGCAGGACCTGAGCAGTGATTGTCCACCTGTACTGGGCACTGCTGAGGCCACACCTCAAGTACTGTGTCCAGTTTTGGGCCCCTCACTTCAATAAAGACATTCAGGTGCTGAAGCAAGTTCACAGAAGGGCAACAGAGCTGGGGAAGTGTCTGGAACACAAGTCTGATGAGGAGCAGCTGAGGGAACTGCAGGTGTATAGCCTGGAGAAAAGGAGGCTCTCTACAACTACCTGAAAGGAGGGTGTAGCAAGGTGTAGGTCAGCCTCTTCTCCCAGGCTATGAGTGACAGGACAAGATGAAATGGCCCCAAATTGTGCCAGGGAAGGCTCAGATTGGATATCAGGAAAAATTCCTTCACAGAAAGCCCAGGGCAATGCTTGAGTCACCATCCCTGGAGGTATTTAGGTGTAGATGTGACTCTTACGGACGTGGGTTAGTGGTGGACTTGGCAGTGTTAGGTTGTTGTTTGAGATCTTTCATTTACAGTCAGTAGGATTCCAACATAAAGGATTTTATGGCTTTAGGCTGATTCAACCCAAGCAGATAGAAAAACTGGAACTAAGTGCTATGTCTTTCCAGTATCCCAAACAGCCTGCAACGCAAAGGTTGTGAGACTGCCTTTTGCCAAGAATATTACGCTTGCTTCAGCAACCCACTCTTCCTCCCTCAACAGCAGATCTTGCTGTGTCCCACATCTAGAGGAGGAAGCAAGATTCCCAGCAGCTGTGCTAGCTGAAAGGAACCTTCACAACAGAGTCTGACAGCTGGCAATTAAACCTTGCCATTTCAAAAGTGAAGATGCCTAACAGTGAAATAATTCTAGTTTAGTTGCTGTATCTTTACCTTCCTGAGATTTTTTCATTAAAGCCTACGAAAACTAAGATACTGTGTGGCTTTACACCAGTATATCTAGAAATACAAAATAGTTCCTTCCAAGCTCCAATAAGCAAGGACTGTTGACACCACGCTGCCTTAGCCAGAAAAAAAAAAAAAAGAGATGGTTGTGAAGTGTTTCATGTAGGAAATTGTCAGCTGACAGTCTGAGATGAATGAACTGTCAGGATACACTCATCTGAGGACACCAGGCCTCTGGAAAGACTCAATGACACAGCTGATCACAGGTAATTAACATACCAACATCTAACAATTTTTTATATTCTCCATGCGTATTCTGGAAAGGTAGACGCAAAGATCTGAGAAAATAACCTCACAAGATGCAAGCTTCTGCACTCCCCAATGTTACTGAGGCAATTTGAGTATGATGTAAATCCCAGATTTATCTTAGAAGTTACAGGTCTACCTAGTCCTTCCGCACCATCAGATCTAAGGAAAAGAAACAACATTGTCTTAGGATATGTGATTTTCACTAGCAACTTGGAATGTTTCTTACTAGCTGATACAATCTTGTTATAACCCCGTATCCACATACTGCCATTATTAACTGAACTAGTATTTACTGAAGTTCTAGTGAATGCTTATTATGAAAACCATCCATTCATAGAATAATCAATCTATGACATTTGAAATGGAGACCATCAATCACTTCTTAATGTCTCCATGAGAAGCAAGATGGTGCTCAGCACCATCTGTATGGCAGACATGAGGTCTCACTAGACAGGCCACCCAGGCACCAGAACAGCCTGTTCTTTAGAACAATTGGTTCAAGGAGAAAAGGTGCTTTTTTAACTGGAACATTATCATGTTTGTATCTCATCACTTCAATTGCTTTCTGATTAACACTGGTCTGTCGCAAATTCAGTTGAAATAAGTAAAAGCATTCTGTGCAGTGCTTGGTACTGCTAGCTTCTTGTTCAAACAAGATGGCCTCATAATTTTGACTGCTGGCTATTTTGAGTTCAACCTCTGCTTCCCAAATGAGTCTACTTGAGTATTCTCCTGCTATAATTATCTGTTCTAAGAAGTAAGCTGAATACCTAAACTACTATTCCTTGTCTAACACGACACCACCTCTTGTAGTCTTCTGGAGCGGTGTTACTTACCTTTAAGTCTTTGTCTGCAAGCCTTTGGAACATGTTGGCGTACATCTTTTTCTCCTTCTCATGCTGCTCCCGTATTTTTTGCTGACAAGTTACCAGTTGCACTTTGGCAGCTTTGTTACTTGGATAAAGTTGTATCACTTTCTGGAAATCTCCTCGGGCCAACTCAAAGTCATTGACAGCCAAATGCGCTTCTCCACGCCGGAAGAGGCCTTTTTCATTGTTGCTATCCAATTCCAGTGCCTGCATTAAAAAAACAAAACCAAACCAGACACAAGAGTGATTTTTCTTTTATAAAACCTCAGAACACCAGAGACTGCTAGGAACTGTATCTTCTGATACAGACTCAAGAGTCTTGTCAGGGCTTACTAGTAATGTAAGTAGAATACAGTAGAAGTTAGTACAAAGAGGAATGAATATAGTAGGTTATTTGACAGAGAACCAGCAAGTCTAAGACTTAGTCCTGGCTCTAATTCAGCTCTTTGAAAGATGTATGCCAACATGACTACCTTCACCAAGTGTTTCTAATTTCTAAACACTTGAATATTCTCCATGTAGCAGTGAGTTAGAAAAAGATGTGGACAGTAATTAAAAAAGTAATTGAAAATCTGTTAGGTATTTTTAGTGTATTCAGTACCATCCAAATGCAAGCTGATAAGAAAAGCCCAACACCACATGGCCTGTTGTTTGTCAGATTTCTAAAGCAGAAGATAAACTGCACAAGCAGTCTGACAGTTTAAGAATAAATAAATCGCTACTACCTTGTTGCAGTTTTCCAAAGCCTGTGAGTATTCCTTTAGCTTGAGATGGCACATAGCTAGATTAAGGTGGGCAGCAAGCCTCAAGCTTTTGGCTTTTGATTCCTCCTCATCGGAGAGTCCTGCTTCATGCTCCAGCCACGACACAATTTTCTTATACTGTAATGCTGCCCGCTTGTATTTTCCCTCCTGTAAACAAGGCAGTTCAATTATCACACAGCTCATCACAGTAACTTTTATATCCCTCTTGCCCCTTCTGCTTACCTCGAGCAATAGATCTGAAAAAAAATATTTGATCAGAAAATAACTTCTATCATCAAAAACATACTACCTCTGAAACCCACTCCTGCATAGGATCAGAATATCCTTAGGAATACCTACTGGTCCCCCACTAAAACTAGGGATATATGCCAGCAATGATACTTCACTCGGAACTCCCACCTTACATTCGACTTTTGATACAAAGAAAAAGGAAAATGAGGCATTTTTATAATGTGTTATGAAAATAATGGGAAACTCTTTCTTTAGCTGGTTAAGTTGCTTGAAACAGCTTCTTCACAAATATCTACCCAAATTAATTTTTTCATTCACAGCACTATCCCACAGCAGAAACTTAAATACTGTAACCTTGCTACGATTCCATGTATGCCCCAAAGTTATCTGTAGGTACAGCAAACAGCTTTAACAGAGAACTCCCTGCAGAGTCAGTTCTTTGGATAATCCAACTGAGTTTCTTTTTTTCAGACAACTTCCCCTCCAGTTCTCACTGTAAAATCTCACAGAATACCATGAACACCACTCAGAAATGACAGAAGCTGTAATCATCATTATCAATTCACGACATGGACTAAGAAATGCTATTATTACTTGGGGACTGTAACTTACCTTGAAGTACTGAGTGCCTCTCTCCTTCACAATGGAGCTTTGTTCCAACTTCTCATCCGTGTTCATTTCCCAAGACTCCTTAGCCTACCCAAAAAGGAATAGTTCAAGTCAACTTCAGTACAACAATACAACTTCTAAGGAAATCAAGTGGCTATGTTGCTTCCCATAGTGAGATAGAGATAGGTTTGGCTTTGCAGAGCTTTGCACTGCTGCTGGAAACCAGCCTAGAGCGCGAGAGACGGCAATGGACAGTGAACCAATAAGAATAAGGGCCATTTCAGCCAAGAGCTCCAGTGTGTCATCGTCTCTGGCAACAGTAGCCTCCTTATTTCAGATCACCATTCAAGGATTCCACTGTCCTTGTTTAAGCTGCACTCGTCCTCCTCCCTCCACATCCAGGATCTCTTTGGGGTTTCATCTCTTGTTCCTACCTTTTCAAAGCTTTTGAGTTTCACTTCATACTGCAGCTCTGCATCTGGAGGGATCTGAAATTTCTCATTCCCAGTGCTTCCAAAGCCATAGCTATAAGATGGGTGTGGGGTGGGGAGGGAGAAACAAACAAAGACAACAGTTCAGAACTGTCCATCCAGCTGTATTTTCTACATAGGAAGATGAAGACAAAAACCCCATGCAAATCTGGGATGCCCATACATCATTATTACAAGACAAAGACTTCAAGAATTCTTGGTACGATTCTAAAATTAGCAAGCACAAGGTAGAAGAAAGCAAGAGAAACCTAGCATTGATTTCATTTAGCTCTTACCAGTTCCTATTATGTTTTTTTTTTAGCTTAGGTGAAGGAAAAGCAAGTTATCTCTCCAATAAAGAAAAAACCCAAACAAAACAACCAGCTTCCAAGTTATATGCATTTTGCTTTATATTCATGGTCTGAAACTGAGCGTTTCCTTCAGAGCACCTGTATTTTAGTACTATTCTTAGAAAAGCAAAGACAATGAATACTAAGATTAAGTGAACAGATGTACACTTAACATACTGCTAATGAACTGATAAACAGGAAATGCCTACAGAAAGGTTCTGTGAAGCAACTCCAGTAAGAAGCTGCATATTAGCAGGAAAACCCTCAAGATCAGATTGCTTTGCTTTTCTGCTCTTATCAGGTCCAGTTCAAGTTTAAAAAACTTAATAAATACTGAAATTAAAATTAACATTTGATGAAAACAATCTGTGCAAATCCATTTCAGATGTGTTCTCACTGTAATGAGAAAATTCTGCTTATGTCTAGGACTATATATGCACTGTTATACAGTAAGTACTAACAAAGAGGGACCGCAAAAATCTAAGTTATAGAGCGACAATATTTTTTTAAATATTCACAGAGATCAACACTATAGAGATTTAAGTAAATCTTATTTCTTTTGTAGTGCTACTACTTCATTATGAAGTGGCAAAGCAATCTTAGCTTGATACTTCTCATACACCTGTTTTTACCACAGCACCGAAAAAAATGAAAAGTGTTATAACAAAGCACTTAATTCTTGCCAGATTCTTAGTATAGGCCCTTCAAGTATCAAAAGATCAGGGAAAGTGTACCTGGGTTTAAGATAGAACACGGATTCCTCCGATTTCTCCATTTTTTGAATTGCTTTCTCCAGACCATGAGGAAGATCAAAGTTTTCACCTTCCCCAATCTCAAACCGCAATTCCCGCTTGTCAAAAACACGATCTCCGTATCGGCCTTCAAACTGGACTAGTAACAAAAAAATAGAACAACACAGATTGAAATCAGAATATATACATATATATATATATGGTATGGGGAGGTAGCACAGGAGTACACTGGGAGTTCTACATAGGCAGGTAGCACATACGAAGTGCCAAAGCCTCCTTCTAAACAGTGGTTTTTAACAGCTACCTATGCATGGTGGCTACTGGCAGGAAACAGAACTTCTGCTGTTAAATTTAATAACCCCTTTTTTTTGTTCATCTGTTTGTTTTTTCCATTCCAACAACAGGTCCCAGAACGATCCCCCTCTTGTTCCTCAGCAAATGGAAATACTTTAGTAGACTCATCAATCTTTTGTGATCAGATAAGCACTTTAACAGATTCAGTATCGCTGAAAGAACACAGCTGCTGCTGGAAAATGTAAACCTTGCTAGAAATAAGAGAATGAAATCTTACTCTAGGTTGTTAAGTTACTTGATAAAGGAAAGAAAAGCCACGTATTCCTCTCTCTCAGGGCAAGGAGTTGTAGATTGTGAAACAGGTTTTGCCATCCCGCATGGTAAACCCATTTACTATTCGTGTAACAACAAACTTACTCTCTACGAGTGCATCCTCATTGGGCTTGGAGTAGCCCTCCCCTTTTTTACGGATCCTCCGGATGATGCCACCATCTTCTTCATCAGTGAGGTCCTCCCCCTTGAACTCAAAAAGTTCTATCTGTGGAGGGAAGAAACATCTTGCATTTATTCTCACTACACCAATACAGTAACCCACAGAATTTGTTCTACAGTGATCTTTGAAACTACAGCTATGCAGGAAGTCACTGTCTTAGTTAATGTCCTGTAAGATATGGGATAGCCAAGGCTCTGAAGATGATATTGGATGGAAACCAGTAGATCCCAGACGGAAACCTATTGAAGAATTTCAACTTTCAGGTTATATTCAGGCCTTTTCAGCTATTTTTTCTCCACCAATCTTGGTCTCCCAATACTAAAAATTAGATCCTTTAAATTAAAGGACTGTAAACCTGGCTTCTGAATAAAGCTTATATGAGCCACAATGCTTAGAGTTTACTTAAAAAAAAAAAAAGATTCTATTGGCTTCTTTAATACTATTTTTGCCATTGTCTGCAAGCAAAACTATGGGTAGTTGGTTTTGGTTGAGGTTTGATTTTTTTCTAATATGAGGGAAAATACCTTTTGGACACATTAAGGCAGGAAGAATTTACTCTCACTTGCCACTCTGCAGTGCTACCACACTGATCAGCCGTTCCACCTTCTTACTCTACAGTCAAGTAGAACCACCAGTAGTGTCACTGCATCCATGGGCCAAGGTTTTTAAGTAAGGCAAGGACAAAAGGAGCAGGACAATAAAACGAAGATGTAATTCTTATCCTTAATTCACGATTATACCCTTAATTTCATCAATGGTCAAATTGAGATCAACTTTAAAGTGCTTGGAATGGAGCTTTAACTGATTCCAAATGCTTGTTCTGAAACATTAAAACAAATTCAAGAATATATTTTCCAACTTCAGCCATTCCCTACCCATTTCTTCATCCTCCTACTCTTGTGCCACAGGACAGTAGTTTCAAAACTTCTGTGCATTCTCCCTTGCATGCCTGAACAGAGACAGAGTTATCTTTTTACTTGTTACATTTTCCCTTCTAGTCTTGTTGTACCATTTTGTATTGTGGGATCATTTCAGAAAAAAAAAAAAAAAACTTCCCGAAGAAGGATAAAACAAAAAAACCCATGATCTGACCCACCTTTAATCTAAACTCCCTGCTGCAATAAATTGTTTGGAATTTTTAAGAGCTAGTGCTAATGTAGGAAATAGCTATCCAGTCTGAATCTTCACATGCCCTCCCAAGTCTCTAATGTAAATCATAGTTTCATGTGGGAGTACCATGATGAGATGGAAAAATAGTCTAGTTACAAAACATATTTGTTGTTGCTATGAAATGAATTAAAAGATATTTTGTATTCCATGTTTGAGTAAAACAATAGTAAAAACAGCACAAAAGAGCAAGCCATTATAATCAGAATTGTTTAGACTACCTCATTTAAAAAAAAAAAAAAAGTTCAGGGCTAATGCTGTGAAGGTTCCTCACACTGGACTTAAGATACCTGGAATGTAAAAGGAATTGAATATCCACCAACACAAAGAGTACTTCCACTTTTTATTTGATGGACTCCTAGTAATGAATAATATTCTGGTCTTTCTCTTCAGTCTGTCTGAAAAATGTTAAGTCATTCCTGAACATTCTACTGATGGCCATACAGGTATATCTGTCCCTTTTGTTTCTCCCAAAACTGAACACCAGTACTCTATGGAATAATCTACCTATTTATACTGTTCTGCAAAAACAATCATGAGGAAATAAAAAAAAAAAACCAAAACAACAAAACACCACCAGATCAAAAAAACCCAAATCATAGGATGTCCATTATTTCAGATCATAAAGAAATGCTGATGAGATGACACAGATACAAAATCTTTTAATTTAAGTTTTAGAGGGTCCTTTTTAAGGCAACTTGTACAAAATTCTGGTATGGTGTTAAGCAATTACAAAGGACCCACGCTGACATTGTTTCAAATAATAAAAACGAAACATAGAAGCAAAACTAAAAAAGTGGAAACTTAACAGACTAAGTGCCTGAGAGTCATACTAGTCAGAAATTACTTTTACCTAATAACACTTAGAAAAACTTTCTAGATCTAAGTTCCAAGCCACACCCCCAATCAGGACACATCCAGCACTATATATTTGTTGCAGCCAGTCAGCTCCAGGCTGTTTTATTAGGGAAGCACAAAACCATCATAGGCAGCTTCAGTGCTTTTCTTTCTTTCTCCCTTTATTCCTTTAACATTACTGCTCAGGAAGGCATTAGGGGATATTAAGGATCATGAATGAAACACTGCTTACCCAGAAAATGATGGAGAGGTCAGAGTGGCATCATTAAGAAAAACCCAGTGGGAAGTGAATAACCTGGATGACTACTTCAGATAGACTCAGTAATAGTCTCATGGAACAAATCCTGTCTTGCTTTGATTCATACTTTTATTTATCAAAACACTGGGTATTATCTCACTGCAGGGCAGTGAAAGCTTCTCTGCTTTGTACTGTCCATGCACATCCTGTGTACTCATCCTAAGCCTTTAAGAATGCTCCATTGTGCTGCAAAGGTACAAGGTCTTGAGCTTCTAGCCTGGATTTGAATCATCAGCTCAGTGTTTTTTCTCTCCCCCTTGTATCCTGTCCTGATTACACTTAGTATCACTAGCATACCTGTGAAGCACACAGCACTCCAACCTGTAGTTTGATCCAATAAGTAAGCCATGAGAAACTTAAGATTTATACATAAGAAAATGCTGTTTACCAATAGCTTTACAAGATACTATTTTTCAACAGCCAACTACAGAAATAATGGCATTAATTTTGATGTACTTAAAATGAGTAAGTTGTCATCCCTTAGTGACAGTACCTATACTAGTACTATTTTTTTAATCCTTCTGCACAAAATACGTCTTTAATCCTATTACTCACTAGTCCATGGGGAAAAAAAAAAAAGAAATGCCAATACACTATCCAAATGCAATACAAATACAATATCCAACTATGTGAAGGTCAATGGCATCCTGGTTTGTATCAGAAATAGTGTGGCCAGCAGGACCAGGGCAGTGATCGTCCACCTGTACTGGGCATTGCTGAGGCCACACTTCAAATCCTGTGTCCAGTTTTGGGCCCCCCACTGCAAGAAAGACATTGAGGTGCTGGAGCATGTCCAGAGAAGGGCAACAAAGCTGGTGAAGGGTCTAGAGAGTAAGTTCTATAAGGAACAGCTGAGGAACTGCAGGTGGGTTCAGCCTGGAGAAAAGGAGGCTCAAGGGGTACCTTCTTGCACTCTACAACTACCTGAAAGGAGGTTGTAGTGAGGTGGGGTCAGACTCTTCTCCCAGGTAACAAGTCCCAGGACAAGAGGAAATGGGGAGGTTTGGATTGGATATTTGCATTAGAACAGGCTGCCCAGGGAAGTGGTTGAGACACCTTCCTTGAAGGTATTTAGGTGTAGATGTGGTACTTGGGGACATGGTTTAGTGATGGACTTGGCAGTTTTAGGTTTAAACTGGACTAGATGGTCTTAAAGGTCTTTTCCAGCCTAAATAATTCTATGATTCTATGCATAATTTACCCTTTTTAACAGATGCTTATTGTTTCCAGTAAAATCTAAATACTCCATGAGCTATTTTTACCTTTCTCAGATATTAGATAAAACATTCAATCTTTGAGCAATCATCGAGTTTTAAAACTTTCTGTATGCCCCCAACATAGGAGACCATTCAATGGATTAAGTATTTTAGAGCAAAGTAATTTTAAAAATCCCACTTAAAAAGAATCTGCCTTCTTTCAGGTAGAATTTATTTTAAAGTAATTGTTGGAAAATTGAACTGTTTCAACAGTAGGAAAAATATATCCTCTCTGTTGAGACTGTCAGAGTATGCTTCAGAAACAGCTTTAGTATCATTCTCCATGGAAAAAAATCAAACACAAGTCTCAGCATTCTGAGCAACCATTCTTGCTGTTGAAATAACACACAAGAGACAGCTGCTATTTCCATACTCTTTTGGGAAGAGGTTTGGGGGAGTGACTTAAAGATCAGCAGGAGACAAATTCTCTCCTCTCCTGGTGAGGTTAAGAGAAATAACTGGCTCCATTTCATTTTCTCAACTACTTCAGAGTCCATCCGCCCTCCCAGCCTTCTCTTTCCTACTGCAAATCATTCCATAACTAATATTAAAACTGAACACTGGAAACCATTCAAGTATTTTAAAAATGCCCAAAAAAAAGGAACCGAAGCTCTTGCAGATCAGTAGCAGCCAGACTAAAACTTTGCCCACACTACCCAAAATCGACCATATTGTTTTCTTTAGAAAACCTAACAATCCTTTCAAAACCCAGTTTTGAAAGCATATTGCATCACACATTTTCTACTGTAAAATATGACTTTTGCTTGTTTTTCAAGTGTACAGTTTTAATGACCGTCTCTCACTTACCTCAAAAATCAGTGTAGCATTGGGAGGTATCTTTGGGGGGCTCCCAGCTGAGCCATAGGCATATTCTGGTTTACATGTAATCCGACAGATTTCACCAATCTTCATAGTCGCCACAGCAATGTCCCATGCTTTGATCACCTCACCTATGCAAGTCAAATGTCAATCACATGATTGCAAGGCATACACGAAAAGCACGATCAGCTGAAACTCAGGATCATCACTTTTAGTGTACAGAAGCTAAGACAGCAGAAACACTGAAGGACTTGTGCTCACTCTCATCTACCTACATCAGTTTTAAGCCTAATCAAATTCTAAAGTTTCCTGGGACCCAAATTTCGCTATCTTTCTTCATTCTAGGTGTAGCAACTCTTTTCATAGAATCATAAAACGGGTTGGATTGGAAGGGACCTGAAAGGTCATCTAGTTCCAACCTGCCAGGGGCAGGGACCCTGTGCTCCCTTCCTTAGAGAGAATACAAGTCATCTGAACACAGACACAGGCTGAAGTGCTTGGCACAGTCTCAAGTGTGAGGAAGTAACAATAAACTCTTCCGAGAGGAAGGTCTCAGGGCTCAGGGCGAGAGATTGCCTGCTCGTGTTTTGAAAACAATCCAAACCAACAGCCTTTTCTCTCTGTACTTTATCAGCTGGCAAAGAGCAGCACCAGTGGTAACTAACAGTTACAAACATTTGTAACAAAAAGGGGGAGGAAAATAGAAATAGTATTCCTTCTGAAGCCAAAAAGGAACAGAAGTTGTAACAAAATGCTCTTTTTCAAGCTCTCCTACTTGCTGCTCCTTTCAACTCGATCAAGCAGGCTCTTAATCCTGTATTAATAGGTACGCTTAATATCTCAAATTTCAGTACAATGAATTAATCTCTTTTTTAAGAAAAGAGATAGTATCCATTTATTTAAAAGCAGCAGGGAAAATGTAATATTGAGGAATAAGATTTGCTGGAACAAGGATGTTTGGATTTTTGCATTCAAAAAATAAAGGATTTTGATAATGAAGAGTTGCACTGCTCAAAGACTCATATTTGGGTTAATTTGGGAATTTTGTGGAAAAGGGAGTATATTTCATCATGCAGCAGCTGACAGCTGCTTCTGTGCACCCTGTCCCAGTATCTGGTCACAATTAAATACCCTCGGACTGGAGTCTGCCAAACCAAAAAAATCAACAAAAAACCAACCAACAAAATGCATATTCTGGCATATTTAACTACCCTTTGTCACTACACTTCAGGGCAGATTTGCTCCCCTGGGGTGCTTTGTCTGAGGCCTATGAATTCTTCATCAGGCCTCAAGGGGCTACACAGTTTTCTCATTCAGAAAAATCTCAAAGACATTCTGACTGGGCCACTCTGAGAGAACAAAATCTGAAAACAAGTTTAAGTAGTAACTTCAAAAGGCAAAGGAGGCTCACATGCCATGAAATCCTACCTCAATTATTAGCAAAAGTGATCAATACCAAACACAAGGTATTACCTTTCCCCAAGTCAAATGAAAACTTGTCTCTCCTGTCCAGACTGGAGTCAAATTTTGTGCCATCAAGAAGCCATCCTGTGTAATGGACAGTCACTTTATCACCTATCATTGGAGATTCTGTCCCACTGCCTTCTCTCTTAACAACCTGAGAAAAACATTAAGAAAACAGCATTAAGATCATGGAAACTAAGTCTGCCTATTGGACATTAAGTCCATTTACTTAGATGCATGCATTATCGTCTTCAGTAGATAAAGGATTTGGAGGTTTATTTCAGTTATCTGGAAATGGATTGATTATTCTGTCTGCAGATTAGCAGTGCTGCAAATGCAGAACCTCAAGATGGCTGTGCTGTGATACGAGAACTTAATTGGCAACAGTTGGCACCAGCTTACAGATCTCTGCATCTATAGTTAGCCATGTCACTTACCTTTGCTCAATTAGATTTTAAATGTTCTTGAAACTCAAACTGGTAAAGTATTAGGCAGGGGTTTTTTGCTTGATTCAAGTATTTGCTTCATCCCCTTTCTATCATAACACCCCACTTCAGTGTTCTAGGCAAAGCATTTACACAAGAAAACAAGGTGGTTGTTTTCATACAAAATCTATACTAACGTGTAATCTCAGATTACTTGAGTTAAACCAGGCAGTTTAACAAAGGTTAACAGAATCTCACCACATAGCAGGTCAGTTTTATCAGCTTACAGAGTAGTACTTAAAAATTATTATATTGCATTAATTTTGTCTCCCTGCAATCCTCTGACATGGACTGCCAGCACATCTCACATACAGCTGCAAGGATCTGATCTTCTCAAGAGGTTCCCCAGCACGCCTAGCAGGACCAGTATCAACTACATCTACACTATCCAAAAAGCAAGATTGGCCAACCTCTCTGATGTTCATTTGAAATTCACACAAAAATAGAGAATAATAATGACATATCTCATAGGCAAGGAAGCGAAGCCTTGCCCATAACGTGATTCCTGAAGTTCAGATTTGAATTTTCTCCAATACCAATTGAAACCATCTAGCTCCGAGCCAAAGTTGTGCATTCCTTCAGCTAGGCAAAAATGGAGGACCCTATTTGCTTGGATCGTGGAGACCTGGAAAACATACTGTTCATACAAGATAAACATTTATTCAAGGCCACTTACTCAAAAGTATGGATTGGCATCCCTTCTTTAAAGAAAAGCTATACAAGTGTCATATTTCTACACCAGTCACATTTTTCATTGAAGGAAGCAGACCTGTGGGAGTCTCCTTCACAAATTTTAACTTCTTACAACCCACCACTGTCAAACTCCTACTTTGCCTCCCACCATCCCTGCAACTATACAACTGAAATGCCAGTACTCTCCATCCAAAGCCAAGGCAATGTCGGCAGTTTCTGTCAGACTCTTAACGAGCTGAAAGCACCTCACTGGATTCATAAAACAAAGAAAAAAATCCACAAATGAAGAAAATCCAGGAAAAAAAAAAACTACCTGCTGTTTCCTAAGGTGAGAATGCTCAATGTGAAAAAGGATGCCTGACCTCACACAGCACACCATCCCTTTACTCTGCACTGCATCATGCTACAGCAGCTATTAGCATGACAAAACTGATCTATTGGTATCTCTTCCAAGGAAGTCGACACTTCAAGAAACCACTCAGAGAGATAAGCAAACAGAGACCAATGAAAAGAACCCTATGAATCTGGTAATCAACCTAATCTACGTAATGCTTATATATATATACAAAGTGGATCCAAACTACTTATTTTAAGGCAGCCAGTCTGAAAGGCTTTTGAAAAAGTAACTACATTTAATGCAAGTTTACTAAGCTTTTCCCAATACCATATTCTTGTAGTGTCATACCAAGGTACCCCACAGTAGTGAATATCTCGTTTTCATTATTTATACAGTATTATTCTTTTACAATTATTGCATTTTGAGGAGACTCAAGTTTCACTTTTTTCATAGACTCAATATGGTAAACCTATTTTCGGTAAGGTTTACATTTCCCTTTCATATGGAGAAACAGGATTTTCCAGTTCATATTGTGGATTTCAAATAGTTCATTTCTAAACTTAAATACTTACACTAGAAATAGTGCAAGCACATTCAGCAGTATCAGGTAAAAACTTGTGGATAGTATTCTGATACAAAGCTAATGAACAAATAAGCACACTCCTGGAATCAGTGCAACGATACCAGTACAAAATTGGTGTAGGTTTGTTCAGAGCTAGACCCCTAGTTTCAATGGGTGCATTCGGCACTCCAAAAATTACTAGCAAAATAAAATCCATGAAGGCCGGAGTTCATGACCTCTACAGCATTTTGCTTATCAATTCACCATCTCACCTTCTCTGTGGTTTTCACCACCTCAGTTATTTTGCTAGTATTTTTTACTCCCCTCCTTAAAAAAAATTGAAGTAAAAAAAAAAGGCAAAAACCAAAAACGCCCCCCAAACACCTGCTGCTGCATCATCTAAAGTAGGTACTGCATGGATTAGGCAGACGATCACTGCCTTCCACCGTGCTCAAGGGACCTGAGCTGTGGGAGACCCACAAGTACCTTCTGGGCAACCGTGCAGACGAGAACTCTGACCTGATTATTGTGCTATGTGCAAAAAACAGAAATTCTCACCAAAGCATGCTAGCAGGAAAGATGGGAAAGAGTATAGAAGACAAAATCTACAGTCTGGTCTCAGCTACCCCTCCTGAATGGAAGACGGCACCTCTGTGACGAACCTAAAATTTAAAGCCAGAGGGCTCTAAAGGTTAAGACCAGAATTTTGCCTTTCCTGTGGCGCCACTTTTTTCTTCTGAATACTGAAATTTTACTGCGATCGAATAACGCTACTAAGGATCGTTACAGGTTTTAGCAGAGACCGAGGAAGTTTCTAGAGATATGGAAAGAGGCGACGTCTGACAGAGGAAGTTCGCGCAACTCCCCCTCACGGTATAAATTCTGCCGCCCTTATCGCCTGGCTTCCCAGTTTACAAAGGGGAGCAGCCGCTC